>NC_061532.1:875000-1065000 GCF_022379125.1 Scophthalmus maximus
ATATGCGCGTGTGAAATCACATAGATCGCTCGTGAGTCATTTTTTTGTGCCCTGTATATATGACCCAATTCTAACTCCATACAAGCCCCTCCCCTGCTGCTAAAGAAAAACTAGCGGAAACACTTGTATCTCGATCTCCAAAATAAGAGGTGTTCCCTTTGAAATAAAAAATAAATAAGTGCCGTTATTTATTTCCATTTTTTCCAAAGCTACAGGGAGCCACTGCAGAGAGGCTGAAAAAGTTAGCGACCCCTGTCCTAGGAGGAGTTTGTTGTACCCAAAACCTCCAAGAGGCTATTTCTAAGTCTCAACCTAATTGACATGCCTCTCAAATTTCACAAGTTGTTTTAAAGGAGACATATTATGCTGATATTCAGATTCATAATTTAAATTTGGGTTATTACTTGAAAAGGTTTACATGCTCCTAATGTTCAGAAAACACATCAGTTTCCTCATTTAGATCCTATCTATTAAAGGCCCGACCTTCCAATGAAGTCCTGTCTGTTCCGTTTGGCCAGCTGGCCCCACTCTTTTGTGATTGGTCAACCACTTCCAGCCCATGTAGGACGTGTTGGCCTCCGCTCTTGTTTTACCTGGCTTTCTTTGGGGTAGCGCCAGTCTAGCCGCAAGGCATGCCATCTTTCAAAAATGCCAAATTAACAATGCATTCATTACTAATTATATATCCAAGTGTTTACCTGTAGATTAGAACCTCATCAACAGAACAGTTGTACTGGAGCTGGTACATCTTCACTTTGGGAGCTGACATGCTCACCGTCCACCTGACCAGCGCTGAAACAGCTGTCACCTCGGAGACTGACACAATCTTCTCTGGTTGGCTCTTTGGAACCCCCTTGCTGATCCTGGTGGTGCCTGTGATGTCAGAGAGATGTGACTTGGGCTGTGCTGGCTGCCTGGTCCCGTTGTTGAGGTGGGGAAGTTGGACAATGGACACCTCCACAGATGCAGTGGACTCCCCTGCCACATTAGCAGCAATGCAGGTGAATATGCCATAATCCTTGGAGGTGGTGATGATGATGCTCAGGGTTCCATTGCTGTACACTGCAGTTCGTGAGGAGTTGCCAAGCAACTGATTATCAGGGGAAATCCAGTGGATAGTGGGGGAAGGGTCTCCGGTAGCTTCGCACCTTAAGCTGGCTGTCTGGCCCTCCAGTGCCAGCATCCTGTGGGTGTGCTGGGTAATAACAGGTGGATGACAGACAAACTCCTCCTCCTTTAAATTCCAAAAATAGCGACCCTTTTGGGCAGGTGGGGAGGAACAAGTTTCCAGGTCGTCATCTCTCTCAAGTCTTCGCAGCCACAGCACCTCACAGTTACAGTGCAGAGGGTTCCCGCCCAGACTGAGGGATAGCTGGGGAGCAAAGGGGGTATTCAGTACAACTGATTCTTGAGTGCGGGCAAAGATGGGGTCTGGGGGTAGCTTCTGCAAGCGGTTTGAGGTCAAGTCCAGTCTCGCCAGCCTTTCCAGGTCAGTGAAGGTGCCCTCTGGAATAAAGTCCAATAGGTTATGGTCCAGACTTAGCTGATGAAGGTTAATCATCCGACGTACTGAGTCCCACGGCAGAGATATCAGGTTATTGTAGGAGAGATCCAAATCCTCCAAGACAGGTGCAAGGTCCTCAAAGGTCTTCTCATGGATACAAACTAATTGGTTGTTGTTCACAATGAGATGCTGCAGGTTGATTAAGCCTCGCAAATCATCAGGTCCAAGTTCCATTAAACGGTTATTGTCCAAATGAAGTGACCGCAGCGTTTCCAGGTCACCAAAGGAGAAGGGCTGAATGTAACTGATGGTGTTCCTGGAGAGGGTCAGGTCCACCAGATCGGTCATATTGGCAAAGTCCTGCTGCGTTATGCGGAGGATATAATTGCCTCCCAGCCGGAGCTCCACCGTGCTGCGGTCAACATCCAGAGGCACGAAAAGAAGGCCTTTGGAAGGACACAATGTCCCCAGGGACTCTGACAGGTTCTGGCATACACAGTAATTGGGGCATGCATGGGTGATTATAACTGTGGTTCCCAGGACCAGCAGGCAGCAGATGATGTGGTCCATGGTAGAGTCATAAATAGGAACCTGTATTAGAAATTAAAAAAGGTGAAAGAAATTAGTTCAAGTACTTTTCATAAGCTTTTACAAGATCTGAGATGGAGCCTACTGTGTTTTACGTAAACTTGGTCGTAAACTACGTCTGACAGGGTGCCATAGTCCCATGTGAAAATGGAGAGTTTTTTAGACAGGATGAATAGAGACCCAGCGAGCACTGGCAAAAAACAAGGTGGAGGTGTCTGCCTCTACACAAATGACCGGTGGGTCCTCCTGGTCATGTCTGTGACCCAAACATCGAGGTGCTTGTGGTAAACTACCGACCTTATTATTAAGAGAGGGAGTTTTCTCATGTGATTATACGAGTGTTCTACATTCCTCCATCGGGTAATGGGAAACTGGCCACAGAAACAATATTTAGAGTCACCCAGGACCTGCAACGCTCCCCTCCAGGCGGGGATTTTAATCACTGCTCTCTTTCTGCCAGCCTATCCTCTTTTAAACAAATAGTGTAATGTCCCACGGGGGATAAAACTATTTATTTATTTTATAGAAACATAATGGAGAGTTTTGTCGTTAAGCTGCTTCCCCCTCTTGGTCAATCGGACCATAATTTGATATCTCTGGCGTCTAGATACTCTCCTGTGCCAATCACGCCAAAGACTGCCCGTGTTGTCGGATGACGCTTTTGAGATGTTAAGAGGGTGACTTTACTGCACTGACTGGACTGTGTTTTTGAGAGAGGATGAAAATGATCTGGAAAGCATATCTGACAAAGTAACCTACTTAATTAACTGCAGTGTTGAGTCTGTCATTCCCTCTAAACATATAAAAGTATTCCCTAATAATAAACCTTGGGTGACAAGGGAGGTTAAAGCTGCTATTAATAGGAAGAAAACAGAATACTTAAGTTGTGACAAAGACAAGTTTATAATTCCTCAAAGGAGCTAAAAGCAATCATAAAACAGGGTAAGTGTAAATATAAGGAAAGGATTAAAGGACAGATCCAACAGTAATACAAGAGGCATTTGGAACGACATGAAATCGCTTACTAGCTATGGGACCAGCAATTACAGTTTCCCTGGTTCTGGGATAAATGCAAATTAAAACTAGTTCTTTCTTTGGTTTGATGAATTTAATTGTTCTGCTTCTCAAAGAGTAGTCCTGAGAACTCTAGCCCAGCCATTTCAATTAATGTGGAGGAGGTCCGACAGCAGTTAAGGCTCCTTAGAGCTAACAAGGCCCTGATGGTGTCCATCCACTCACCTTGAAAGTCTGTGCTGACCAGTTGTGCTCAGTCATTCATTCAATCTTTTCTTTGTCTCTGTCAAAAATCCCAGTAATGTGGAAAACATCTTGTCTTGTCCCAGTTCCCAAAACAAACAATGCAATTAGTAGTACCTCTTATCCTAGACCTATAGGCCTGACGTCGCAATTAATTAAATGTTTTGAAAGGGTTGTCCTGGGTCACCTCAGTAGACAGGTCTCAGTCTTTCAAGAAACCTTAAAATTTGAGTACAGGAAGGTTTTGGGAGTACATGACGCAATTATTTTTATGCTTTACATAATTTACAGCCATCTTGAAACATTTGCCAGCTCTGTTAGAATACTGTTTTTTGATTGTTCTATTGCTTTTAACACACTATTCTATTTTATTGCTTGAATTTTAGATTATCTGTTGTTTTGACCTCAGTTTGTCAGGCTTGATTACAAATTGTCGGGGATTATTTTAAATTAAACCGGAGCCCAGCAGGGCATGGTTGTATCCTCTTTTTTATTCATGCTTTATACTGCTGACTATATGTACAGTCAGGAGTCTTGTCAAATCTTCAAAGTTTCGGATGATACTGCTTTAATGGGTCAACTTAACCAAGGTAATTGCCTGGCCTATAAAAGAGTGGTTGAGTCCTTTGTCAGCTGGTGTCATGCAAACATTAAAAATTTTATGTTAGGAAGACT
Organism: Scophthalmus maximus; assembly: GCF_022379125.1. Taxonomy (NCBI): domain Eukaryota; kingdom Metazoa; phylum Chordata; class Actinopteri; order Pleuronectiformes; family Scophthalmidae; genus Scophthalmus; species Scophthalmus maximus. Next base: position 879,025 of record NC_061532.1, read on the forward strand.
AAAGATTTAATTATTGACTTCCCAGTGACAATTAAGAGTCAGTCCACAGAAAATAAATATTCTTCTTTGGCAGGAAGCTTCTTCATGTCTTTTACCTTGGCATTCTGGTTAGTGTCATTTTTTATGCTGTGCTCTGCTGGTCCTAAAAACAGGATCAATATGATGATCAAAAAGGCTGGCTCAGTGATCAGCCTTACCCCAGAATTCACTTGATGTCATCATAGAGAAGCGTGCAAGGGAAAAACTAAAGACAGTCATGTATTATGCAGGCCACCCTTTACATAGTGTTTTTAACGGGCTCAGAAGCTCATGTAAATGGACTCAAGTAAAAGAGAAAGAAAAGATCGGCAGTTTGATCTCCGCTTCCCCCAGTCCTCATGCCGATGCCGTGCAAAACACCCTAAATTGCCTCTGGCGGCTCTTTCCGGCAGACGCCTCGGTACTCAGAAGGTCTTTTGTTCCAGCAGCAATTAGATTTTTTAACTGATCATTTTTAGATGTGGCCTGGATCCATAGCACCTTTCAGCTGTTAATCTTGTCTCAAATGAATTTTTATTGTGTTATTTATTTGTGTGTGAATTTGTTTTGTATTACGAATGCTATCTGTATTGTTTGTTGTCTGTATGGGTTGGTTTGGTGGCAAATTAGTTTTCCCACTCTGGATTAATAAAGATGTCTAATCTAATCTAATCTAGAGAGCCACTGTTGGCATACTGCTGAAGCTGTCTGATATCACTGAGGCATGAGTGGCAGTAGCAGCACTCACAGATCTGAAAACACTTCAAGTCAAGAGTTTTGAATAATTTAGTAGTACACATCCTCCGTCATAAGCATAATATAAATACCTCAATCCAGCACTGTCTGGAGTATTGTCATTTTAGGATGTATATTAGAATTCCTAGACAAACAAATGAATACCTAGTTTTATTAGAATTAAGCGCAAGATACAAAATTTGAAACTCTGCATACTACTTACACCCAAATCTAAAGCTCTTTTAGTCCTTGTTATGATAATGATAATCAGGTTTTACGACAAAGTTGCATTCACATTTTACTCACCTTTTAATTTGTGAGTTCTGGGTACAGGGACACAGCTTCCCAATGGAGTTCAATGCCATCCCTGTACGAGAATACATCAGAAATTAAGACATGTTTCACCCAAATACAAAAGGCAACATACACTTCTCTTGTATCTCTTGTGCTGACATTTTTAGTAAAATAATGAACTGAGAACAGTAAAAGCTGAAAGTAATTTACAACAATGGCCTGATATTTCCATTAACCCTAACCCTGGCGGGGTGGGGTTCATTGGCGGAAGCTCTTCCTGCCTCTCTTTCTATAGAGACTAATGGAAGGGGGGGGGGGGGGTTCTTCCAGCAGGGATGCTGGAAGTCAGTCAGAGTTAGTGGTGCTGGTCCCAAGGGGCGTGGCTTACAGTAGCCGGGACTTCTGCCCGAGGGTTCTTCCGGTATGTTCTAATCCTTGTTTTGTTGCGTTATTTATGTTCTCTGTGTAATTTTGTCCACCTATATAAGAGCCTCGGGTGGTAACACCACGGGTATAAAGGGTGGTTGGGTTTATGGCTCCTCCGAATGATTATTTATTGGATAAAGAAAGTCGGACATGTTATTTCGGTGTCAAGAGGTAAATCTACATGTAGATACATGAGTAAATAATAACCCCCAATGTTTGGTCTTTGTTCCATTCCATTCACTAAAGATACAAAATTGCAACACTATGACTTCTTTAGTGACTTTGACAAACAGATCAAAGTGGAGAATTATTCAGGGCTAAAGAAAAAAATCTTGTTCTTGTTCTGGGTTGTTCTTCATCATCGCGTCTGGTCTATAGTAGAGCTGCTTCTTGTGCGTCCTCACCCCAATTAAGTTTTAACAAAGGTATTATGGCAAATGTAGTTAATTAAAAGTAGATTACTGGCTCAAAAATCTACTTGAGTAAGAGTAAAGAGTACAGTTTTTTAAAAGGAATTTGATAAGTACTAATTTCTTTAAAAAAAAACCTTTTTTACTAATGTCACACGTCATGTACGCATTACTATCACCGCTGCCAATAACATTATACTTCAGAACATATTTCACAAGTCACAACAGACAGCAAGCATGTATATAGAATTGCATTTGTCAAAACAGCATAGTGCCATATTTTGGTATGATAGTGAAACCGCACAGCAGCGGCCATACACAATGGATTTGAATGGCGACCTTTGGAAAAATAGTGCAATAGCCATCTGCGTTGCGGTAATATTTCTTATTTTTTCTACTGCACCCTGTTGAAAAAGTGTTTAGAGCTGTATTGGTAATTGGAGGTTAAGAGTGTGTAAATCATAATCCATGACACCCGTAAAAAAAACAATTTAATTAGGCCATCTTTTCTTTCATTTCATGCGCCAAATCTGTCAGTGCTACACGCGTCAAATCAATCCTTCGCATGGCTGCCTGCACTCTCCCTCTCCTTAAAAAATACCAAACTCCTTCCTGCAGACTTTGCATAACGCCTGTGTGCATCTTGTAAAGCAGCAGTAATCCATTGATATTTCCAGTAGTGGCTGAGGAGGCAGATTATGCAACATGCCTGCAAGCACCCGCGCACACACATATACACACACCTTCTAGCAGTGGTGTAATGGTCCCTGGAGAAGTGGGTATACTCTTAATTTATGCCCTGTTTTCTTTAAAGACGCCCCTATAGCAATGGATAAACGCGCTGTTTCAAACAGTGACCTGTAAGACAACTCTTGCATTTTGTAGTTCACCCAAATGGGCCAGTATTTGGGTAATATTTGCACATTGTCACTTAATTTCTGCTGCAAATGCAGATATTACATGAATACAGACCGAAGAACTACACGATTATGCAATTTGAGTCAACGATGTCCTTTATTCCATCCACACATGAGATGTGGACCATTATTTTCTCATCTTGCGAGTAGTCTATGGGCCAGTAGTTTATTTTGTAAACTGTCATTTAACAACAGTAACAGCTGATTTGCAATAGTAGTAGTATACTAGTAATAGTGTAGGCCTGGGTGTGCCATTATAAAGTTATAATCATGTGTAAGGGGCCCTTTGCAAATGTTATTGGTCCCACACAGGCCTCATGCATGACTATATAAAATATATTCAAGATGAGTCAAACATGTTGTATCAGTCTTTTCTCAAGTTTTTGGTTTATTTTATTATTTTTGTTTATAAAAATGCATAGGTTCAGGCTCTGGTGTGTTATTATAACCTAGGTTTCCAGTTTTTCTTATGAGAGGCACCACATAATTTGCATGAGAGATCGTTTGTGTTAAAAGTGGAGACTGATACAGTGGGACAATTTATTCGGGAGAAATCAATGTTGTCTGTGATGTATGTTGTTTGTCACGTCTGTGCATGCAGTTAATGTGAAAATATGAGTAGTCATCAGTCCACAGAAGAGATTAATTGTAAACCGCAAAGTAACCCAAACATAGATAAGAAGCAAACTAGAATTCCATCCAAATTTAAAAAATCCAAACCAGAAATGTCACGACCTGAGAATGATTCAAATGCAACGCAAGTGACTCAGAAAAGAGTCACAGTTTACACCCAGAATGCATTGCTGGTAGACAGAGAGGATGACACTGTTTGGCCTTACAATCCATTGATGTGTTAAATGTATGCGTGACACTGAGAAATGAGACATTGCAGTTACAAATGAGATGTGAAAGACAGTGATAATATGTGTATGTGCGAAAGTATTAATGTTAAAAAGCTTTAAATAAGAAATAATGGTCTTTACAATTGGAACAAATAGACATATAAGGCAGAGTAGTGTAGTGTAAACAACTGATCCCACTTTAGGGATTACAAATGAGTGAGAAAAAATATGATAAAGTTATGGAAAAAAATATTAAAGTAAAGAACTCAAGAAAAAGTACCAAAATCAGTAAATAAAAAATAAAAAAGAACCACTCAAATACTGGTGAAGCTCCGCATTAGAAAATAAATAGATGATAATAAAATGATTTGGTCCATCTGACCAATATATTGTTTTATTGAGTATGACTATTGATGGTGGCGGTTAAGCTATTTCTCCATAGACATCAGTGTTTTTCTCCCTACATAGCGGTGTGAATTCACCGTTCGGTTCGACATGATACAGTGGCGTCACGGTTCCGTATGTTTTCAATACAGCAAAAAGGAACTCGCTGTGTACTGTTTTTTACTAAATTTTCAAGTTTTTTCAAAAGAAAGATGAGAATGACCACATTTTCTGTAGCTACACAGTACAGATCTGCTTGAAGTGACAGTGTCACCTGCAGTGTAAGAAGATTCCCTCTCACTAGGAACGGCCTTTCAGACAAGATACGCTGTGCGGTAAGCTAATTTGCCGTGAGCTTTGTAGCTTTGTGTAGCCCTTGATGTGCACTGGTCTGCGGTTTGGACTTTTGGTTTATAATACAAAGCAGGAACCAAACGCCGCCGTTATTTCTTTTTCCCTGTTTGAATCAGTCGGACGGCTCCTAAACGCTGCGGGGACAGTTAGCATGTGTGTTGCTCCGTGTTTCCGTCCAGTTCTGTGACAGGTTAGAGGTAGTACACTCATACTCTGTATGAATTAAAACGCCTTTGTAAGTTCATGGTCAGTTAGGATCTAAAATCTGCACTGAGGTTAAAAGGATCATACATTCAGGTTTGCTATTTCATAGGGATTGATTAAAATCATAAAATTAAGTTAAAATCAGTCACATGTGTAAAAGTGGAACATTTCTAAGAGTTTATTATTAACAATAATAATGTTAATATCATATGAGTTACTTCATTATTTAGTCTTAATTAAGGTGTTAATCTGTGATCTACAAAGTGATTTGAATCTGGTAGCCTGAGATCGATTCCCTTTGTCTCTGGGAAATCCGTGGTCTTTTCCTCATTACACTAAAGTTCTCAGTGAGGAAACTTCACCGGATCACTCTTGTGATTATTTCTCCCCATTTTCAGGTACGTTGTTGATAATAAACAGAATTGATTTGACTGTAACAACCTGCTTACATGTCCAGAGTGGTAAGGGAGTGTCTAGTAGCATTTTGTGTAAGTTAGAGTTTGCAGAGTGTACTGCGAGTAGCCGCCATTTTCTGTCAATTGTGAATGCACTTGTATGTATTTGGTAATATATTTCGCAGTGATAATTGTATAATGTGTTCCATGCACTTTATTGACTTGTGGTGAATGTTGTGGAAGTTACTGAGTTTAATATACTTAATGCTTGGCAGTTATATTTGAAAGATGAGAATGATTCAGTGAATGACAGTGTATGCTGTTATAACTTCAAGAAGATCTGTACTCAAAACATTACACTAAAGTTGTCAGTGAGGAAATTTCACCATATCACTCTTGTGATTACTTCTCCCCATTTTCAGGAACTTTTTACAACAGTTCCACCTATTGACACGCTGGGTCATGTCAGCGAAAATGAGTTGACATGTCTGAAGTAGTCCCACTGAGACAGAGGCGACGGATGAGACATACCGTTGTTTTAATGGCATCACTTGCCATATTGCAACGAGCTGGCTTAGCGTAGCGTGTCTCCCGGAGTCTGGAGTGCAATGGTTTTCTTTGGGGAGGGGAGGAGCAGACCACACTGCCTTGTTGAGCACATTATATTTCACACAATTTAAGCTTAAACTAGGATTACAACGAATCGTTCGGTTCGTAACTTGTGCCGAACCCCGTACCGAACAGTTCAATATGAATACCTGTATCGTTACACTGATAATACATATAGGGTTATTATATAACTAATTATGAGAAAAGATCTTGTAATTAAAAGAGACAATGATCTTGAGATAAAATCCAAAGAATGAAACATCGTACAAAATATAAGATGTGCAATATATAATAATAAAATATTAATGGTGTATTAATTAGGCATAATAAATAATTCATGAAACTTTGGAGAACTGTTAAGAATAATTTCATCCTTTTCCGCTCATTTTGCAGCTGCAACTCAAAGGCATAGCTAGACAGTCTTGGGTGGTGCGTAATAACTCCCACACTCAGTGAAAGTTTTAACAGATTTAATAATCTTTCAAGCAATAGAGGGTGAGGATGGAGGCTGGCGACGCTGAGCAGGCAGATGGGGAAGCAGGAGCAAGGCAGCGCGAGCGAGCTGAGTTCCAGGACCGCCTGCTAACACCTGGCTCCCCTGCCTCAGAAACTGAGCAAAATCACCGAACAAGATCTAAACAAAGTCATAGAAGAAACTGTCCGAGTGTTTCACCACAGTCGAGACAAAACAACCTGACGTCGAGTCACAGCTTTAATGCAGAGATAAGGAGCTTGATCAGGAACAGGTGTGCAGCCCAGCGAGGAACTGAGGAAGACCACGCCCACTGACAGATACACACACACACACACACACACACACACACACACACACACACACAGAACTAATAGACAGAAGCTAATAATAATATTATACAGTAAGGCTGTGTCCGAAATCACCCACTCATTCACTACCCCCTACTCACTATAAAGGGAGTTCGTTGTAGTTGCTATATAGTCACTCACCAGCTACGATTTCGGACACTACTTGAGTCGCGATCGTAATTACGTTTCTGTCGCAGGATTATGACGTAACTACAACGAAGCCAGCCGGTGGACGATCCCATTATATTTAAATTATTTTACACTTGTATTAATACTTATTAGTAAAACACACTTCGAATGGTTTGTTTAAATAAAGTAACATATACATACACTGAACAAAATTATAAACTCAACACTTTTGTTTTTTACTTTTTCTATGTACACAAAAGGCTTATTTCTCTCAAATTTTGTTCACAAATCTGTCTAAATCTGTGTTAGTGAGCATGAGATAATCCATCTACCTCACAGGTGTGGCATACCAAGATGCTGATTAGACAGCATGATTATTGCACAGGTGTTCCTTAGGCTGGCCACAATAAAAGGCCACTCTAAAATGTAATTTTGTTCAGTGTATATGCCTTTTATATATATAACTGTTTCTGTTGTGGTGCGCTGCTCTGTTCTTATATTATTTTAGCGCCACAAATCGCATTCCTCCTTCCTGTTTATACAAAACAAACTACAAAACCGCTCTAGCTTGCCTCGATAAAGGGGGTGATTTCGGACACCGCCTAAGAGTAATAGCTCTCTACACTCAAAGTGGAGATCTTTATAGTCCTGAACAGAAAGTAACATCGACATTATTTGATGTTGTCTCATCTTATTTGTATAATATTGGTTTAACATTGTATTAAGTTTTGTGAATACTTGATGTAATCTTATTCAGCAAAGTGTTAATACAGTAAATACCTTTTTATTACTGTCAATATTATTATCAAGCCTGAAAAGAATGGTAGACAACACCCTTACAGAAATAATGATGAAAATTAAGCTGTAAATTTGGATGAACAATAAAAGATGTTCTGCATTTCTTAACTATTAAACAAGACAAAACACTGGCAGACGCAGATGCTTTTATGACCTTGCGAATTGGACCAAGATTTGAGGCTGACACACACACACACTGTGATGTTTATTGCTGTAATTTTACCCGAAATTTTAATAAAGTCAATGTCATAAATCAGTCTGTCTCGAAAAATTTAAAAGATGTAGCTGACAGCAAATTTCAAATGCATGCAATATGACCGCATACACAATCAACATAACATGTGACTAATAATCACTGAATACACAAAGCACACACTCATCTGAGAGAATCATCAAGATCATAGGCCTGAGATGTATAGCACTTGCATTACAATAACCACTAACAACAAATAAGCAGAAACCAATTAACCAGTAACCTTCAATATTGAAATGATCTATTCTTTAATAGATAAAAGATAATAACATTAACAATTACAAAATCTCTAACTTTGTGTTTTTGCCCTGCTCTCTCTCTCTCAGCAGATAGGCAGAACTTGACATAACCTTCTGATTCAGCAGTGCGTGTTCCCTTAGAAGGTGTGCAGTAAAACATGGGAGTGTTCTGCGACAATCAAAATGAATATCACTCATTCACAAATAGCAACCTGTCCATATGCTTTGGGGTTAGTCAGGTGACAGTGTGTTAAATGTAAGGCCTGTTGTAGGATTTTTTGTGTTTTTGATGAGTGCTTATCTGATAGTATTAATTGGCCAAGTTCTTAAAAAGTTAAGAGTTTACATGCCAGTCCACTGTGTTCTATATTGTCAGGTATACTGTTTTGATCTATGGTGTTATTTTGGGTCCTTTTCCTGAGCGAGCAACTTGAGAAACAGAGCAAAGGAAAATAAATATTGCGAGAATAAAATTATATTTTTGAAGAGAAAATATATGCAAGCAAAAAATGGTTTTGTTTGAGTGAATAAAAATCTATTCTGTGCTCAATCGATGTATTGGCATGTTTACCATAATCCATATTGACGTGCAATAATAACCCCTCTCACGCAATTTTACTCATATACACTCTGGCTCTATGCTGTCAGACAGCAGCTTGCTCGCTCAGTGTCTCTCAACCTCTACACTCGCTCGCTCAAGTTTGCAGTGTTATATTTATGCCACAAAAACAACCAATCGAAGAAGGTCAATCCTGATTTGCTGTTTGTTGTCCAACCACAAACTCTCCACAAGAAGATAAATGGATGGGTTTGGCTCAGGAAAGAGTCACAGAAATAACGCCATATTAATCTGCCTATCAAAGGAGGATTCTCAGTCTGTTTGTTGATTTGCTTGATAACCTCATACAATTGACTTCAGATTTCAACTGATTGTCAAGAAAATCTAAAATACAGACATAAAATAATCAATATAAACCATGAGATCATAATATATGACTATGTTTGACGACATGTAAGTCAAAGATGTCCACCTACTGCATATAAGTAAGTCAAATGACCATTTGTTTCAGCAATAATTCAAAACACTCAACTGTGCTAGGCACTGCTTATTTGTATTACAACAAAGAATCTTTCTAAATGGAGGCCCACCAGTATTTTGTTTGTGATGTATACTCCCCACAGGGCTGACCATTCAATTAGGAATATTTCTAATTTCACATTACACTAATTCGTTTGTGTTCTGTTTGAGGCAGCACTGTGTAATCTGTGGAGCAGAAAATGCTAATCTCACTCAGATGGTTATGTATTTGTTAGTTGAGGGAACATGAACGACAGACCACTACCTGCTTCCACGACCTAGGCTTGGAAGGCCTGATATGACACACACACACACACACACACACACACACACACACACACACACACACACACACACACACACACACACACACACACACACACACACACACACACACACACACACACACACACACACACACACACACACACACACACACACACACACACACACTGTTCAAGGCAGATTACTAAGGAATATGAATTCTAGTCTCTCATGCGTATCTACTAATACGGCTTTTCTTAGAGAAAATTGATAACTCGCAGGCATGACTACATAATCACAGATTTAGGAATGTACATGGAGAGGCAGGATTAACACCGCGCCCCATATCCTTAGTAGAACATCAGACCCATTGCAGGACTACCTGTGCATCTTCATCACAGCTTTCTCCTAAACTTTTGAATAAATGATATAGGTCATCTTGTTCCAATATGACATTTCAGTAAAAAATGAATTTATTTCAATAATTGGATACAACTTATATTTGGGGGTATGACTCTGTTCGGGAACCTCCCTGCCCTACCACATGCAACTGTGAAAGGCCTAAGGTAGGAAAAGCACACCTCCCTTTTAAGGCAGGGAGAGCAGCAGCGAAAGACCCCAGAACCAAACAAAGCAGGCATCTGTGACAACACATGCCACTAATTAGTTCAAAGATTAGTTCAGATACAGCACTAATGTGATGCTGGTGTGGAGTCCAGTTGGGAAATGGTTTGCAGTGAAAGCAGGACGAGAAGCCAGGCTAAAGCAGCTTAAATAGCTTTGCCAATTTAATGTATAGAGGGGGATCAGCTGAGTCATTTGCTTATGTGGGTTGGTACAGACATCTGCTGCTGTCAGCTGATGTACTGGATCATGTTTGAGTTTGTCTTTGGCCTGCCTGAACTAACCATCCATCCATCCATCTCTCTTCCACTTTATCCATTTAAGGGTCGCGGGGGGGCTGGAGCCAATCCCAGCTAACATTGGGCGAGAGGCAGGGTACACCATGGACAGGTCGCCAGCCTGTCGCAGGGCCACGTAGAGAGACAAACAACCATTCACTCTCCCATTCACACCTACGGTCAATTTAGAGTCTCCAATTAACCTAACCCAAGGCCCAACACAGAAAGGCCCTGGTTGGTTTAAACCGGGATTTGAACCCAGAACCTTCTTGCTGTGAGGTGACAGCGCTAACCACTACACGCTAACCGTGCCGGAACTAACACCGTCCTCAATTTCACGCAGGGCCACTTTCAATAGTTTACTTTAGTAGATACTTTATTTATCCTGAGGGAAATTCAGGCATCCAGCAGCATTTACAAACATACATACATTAAACATCAATCCTAGATAAAATAAAATACAAAATTAAATTAAATATTAAACTATAACTATAAAAACTAGCTTATGACAGTGCAAAACAGAAACGGTGCAAAATGGATGTGCAAATGAAGGTAGAAATAAGTTGTCCTTTTCTATTGTCCTCCCTGCCCTGACTAGGAGCTGTTGTACAGTCTGATGCCCGGGGGGACTGTTGGTGGAGCTGGACTGGGACAGCAGTCGGCCACTGAACACACTCCTCTGCCTGGTGAAGGTGTTGTGCAGTGGGTGGTTGGCGTTGTCCAGTATGGACAGCAGTTTGTCCAGGGTCCTTTTTTCTGCCACTGTCACCAGAGAGACCAGCTCTGTGCCCACCACTGAGCCAGCTCTCCACACCAGTCTGTCCAGTCGACCAGCGTCTCTCTTCTTGCTGCTTCCTCCCCAGCAGACCACGGCATAAAAGAGGACGCTGGCCACCACAGACTGGTAAAACATCTGCAACAGTTTTTTGCAGATGTTGAAGGATCCGAGTATTTCTGCATGTGGCAGAGCCCTGAGTTATACTGGAAGTCAGATGTATACAAGGTGAAGAGGACAGGAGAGAGCACGGACCCCTGCGGTGATCCGGTGCTGCTGACCACAGTGTCTGACGTGCAGCCCTTTAGTCTGACGTACTGTGGTCTCTCTGTGAGGGAGTCCGTAATCCATGTCACCAGGAGTGGGTCCACCCTCATCTCTGTCAGCTTGTCTCTCAGCAGGAGCGGCCGGATTGTGTTGAAGGCGCTGGAGAAGTCAAAAAAACGCGATTCTCACAGCGCCGCTCTCCTTATCCAGATGAGAGTAGGCCCTATGGAGCAGGTAGAGGATGGCATCCTCCACGCCCACCTTCTCCTGGTATCCAAACTGCAGTGAATCTTGTGCGTGGTGGACCTGGGGTCTGAGGACATGGAGCAGCAGCCGTTCGAAGGTCTTCATGATGTGTGATGTCAGTGCTACTGGTCTGAAGTCACCCGGCTCCCTGAGGTGTTTTTTCTTAGGAACCGGGATGAGACATGAAGACTTCCAGAGCACTGGGACCCTCCCCAGCTGCAGGCTTCGGTTGAAGACGTGCTGGAGTAGCTCCCCACTATAATAATGCAGAAAGTTATATTTGGCTGTATGGCTCTGTTCTAGGCCTTCCTTGCCCTTCCATATTCAATTCAATTTCATTTGTATAGCGCCAAATCACAACATATTTTTTTATCATTATGCGTAAAATACAATTTTTCTATTTTTTTATTGCCTTTGTTACTTTTTAAATGTACCATAATAAAATACCATAACTAAATGTTGATGCAGAGAACTATAATAAAATGATTGGGAGATGTTGAAGGAAGTTGTGTGTTCACGTGAACGAGGTGTGTTAACAGCGGTAGAAGCGGATCGTAGTCATGGATAATGGCGTAGCGGAAGAACTGGAGAAGGCACCCGCATCATTTAAGTCTGGTGTATAGGAGCATTGTGGCTTCTCTGTAAAATACACAGATGATGGTGGTGATCCGCATGGTGGAAAAGCAATGACTGTAAATACTCCTGTCGGGAATGTGCGAGAGAGAAAGAGAGCCAGGAGCGTGTGTAATGTAAGAATGGCTCGACCCGGCGAAGGAGAGAGAGTTGACAGCAGAAGTTAATGTGCGGTGCCGGTTGCAGTTTATCTCGATTTGATACATAAGTGTGAAGAAGTCTCTGTGATTCCTCTGCCTCACTGTTGGGGAAAGTGAGTGTTTGTCCCACAGCGAGGACGGTGAACATCTCTCCCTCCGGACTGATTCGGTGATTCATGCATTCATTATTGCACTTTAATTCAGTTTTTTTGCATGTTTTATTTTACAATTTTATTTAAACACAGGACCTGAAGGTTGTTTTCATTTAAGACCATGGGCAAAAGTTCTCTGCTTTATGTGTTCTGGAAAGCAAACATTTGTCTCTCTTATTTTTTTTTATCTGAAAAATTATCCGATCCGTGACTCAAAAGCCACAGATCGATCCGGTTCTTGTGCATATATATGCAGTTAGTACGAGTTCATGTAAAACTACAACTTCTTTGTTCTGTTGTGTTATTCATGTTCTCTGTGTTATTTGGTTCACTTATACAAAAGCCTTGGGTGGTAACACCATGGCTGTAAAAGGTAGTTGGGTTTATGACAAAGCCCCGTTCCTGTACTTTAACAGAGAAAGCGAGGCAAGGCAAAGTGCAGTGAATGCGGGGCGTTTATTAGCTGCAAGTCGGGTCGCACTCGAATCTGGACAAACATTTAAGACAGCACCACACTGATGTGGAGCAATGTTCAGTATTTGATGTTCTGTGGTCTCATGATAGTGTGTCAGTCTGCTCAGTACAAGCTCCTCCAGTAAAGATCGTTAACATGCAGTTAGATGTTGTGCACTGATGCACTTTTAATTCACACTTTGCCCATATCGTTGCTTTGACTACTTATTTTCCTTGAATGTGTATTGTAGATAGTATTGAATTTGTCTTGTAGATAGATAGATGAACTTTATTGATCCCAAACTGGGAAATTCCTGTGTTACAGCAGCAGGTATCTGTCACACAACTCACCTTACAAATTATTTATAATATTTATATAAGAAATAATAATATTTAATAAAAATATAAGAACTGCGGAACTATACAGGTATGAGGAATTTAAATATAAATAATGTACATAATGTTATGGCAAGTGTGTAATCAGTGACCAGTACTGCGCATAAGAAGATGACACGAAGGTGAAAAAATGTGCTGGGATTTGTGCAAGATTTCTGATAATAACCAGAATCGATAAGCAGAATCAGAATTGAAAAATTAAGACAATACCCAACCCGAGGACAGAGACGGTAGATTTAACAAGCCAAATTCAATTTAGATTTCTTTTCAGTTTAAAAGAACATTCGCCATGTAAAGTTATTCTCTATTGATATTCTTCCAACAGCAGGTTTACTACACTTTAATTTCTTTTATCATTATCTCTTTTTTTTCACTCCCCACTGCCGAAAAAATTCATAGAGGAAACATTGATTTATGTGTTGTATGGACACTGAAGACACCCACCCACATACTAATAAAAAGGGAAACAGGATTTGAATATATATAAAAGAAAATATCTTTGCATGAAAATCATTAACAGCACAGAACGATTAACTGTAAAATGAACATAAACAGTGAACTTGATACTGGCAGGGATTCCGAGTAAAGTAGCAATTTGTATAAAATTATGAACAGACTATTTCCTGAGGATTTTGGAATATATTATGTTCACACTATGTTTACACTATCATACTTTGCTTTTGTGTAATTCAAAGAAATGAAGTTAATGTTCAGACATTTATTTTATATATAAAACTAGCTGAGAGGCTATTCTCTCCTCTTCTGGATTTTTCTTACTAATCTTCTAATCTTAGTCATAATTCAAGAAATCTGTTTAACCGTTTATGTTATCAGCATAACACTTGGCATGTGTGTTGTTAAGAGCCCAAGGAAGACCCGTATTGAATTTGGACATGAGTTATGTTTTGTATTGATACATTTTTAATAAACAGCTGATTCAGAGCTCTGAAGCAGTGGATGCTGGGACTCATCAACAGAAGAAATGTTGTCAATCACAACAACAGCTGATTCTCCGCTCCAGGGTTCTGTGTGTACGGAGTCAAGCTTCATTGAACTTTGATTAAAACAGGTGAACAGCTCTAAGTCCTGCAGGTCTTCACCAAGTCCACTGGTCTTGTGCACAAAAATCTGTGCAGTGCGAATTCCTTGGTCGCACCGGTGTGCCTAACTTTTAGCTGGTCTGTCTGCGTGTGTAGCGTTATGTTTTTCCCCCCACCAGCCTTTGGCTGTTCATGTTGTCTGTCAGAACATGGGTGGAATGAGTTCTATCGATGTTGTATTGACCATGTTTTTGATTTCTATCGAGGAAAAGTTATTTCGCGATGATAATCCTTATCGTTTTATCACCCAGCCCTAAAAACACACATCTTTTATGTTGTTATGAGAAGTGTAAAAATAAAACGGTTTGTTATGAGTCTATGCCGCTACAAATTAGACTATGGCGGAGCGCCACAGACTAGGTGATTAATGGGAAACACTGCACATACACAGAAGAAGGGGCCATTGGTATATATGGGCTATATATATATATATGTATGTTTATTTAAATATACTTTAAACTGTTATAACATATTAAATGTTATAACAGTTTAAAGTATATTTTAAAATAAACATACCCATATATACCAAAGGCCCCTTCATCTACCTACATTTAATATGTAAAATTTCAAGTTCCTTTTTGCCTTAGAAATAAAAAAAATGAGAATATTTTCTCATTGTCGACCATCCTTTTTTTTTTTAAAGAAAAAAAGTATTGGTTCTGGCACCATTTAGGCACTGGTACTGTTTCCAAAAGATTTTTGAAAGGTTTGGCACCAGTATTGGAAAAAGCCCAAAAGATACCCAACCCTACCCCTGAGCTGTGAGGATGACTGCTCTAGTAACAAATCTGGATAAGGACCAAAGCTCCCATCCCTTAAACATGTACGTCAGCCAAGAGCATGGTGACATATGTGCCATTATTTATAGCCAGCAGATCCACTGAGAGGCCCAGTGACTTATTAGTGAAGGTATTATTTGCCTGCCCAAAGACCAACCTGGCCAGTATTGAGCTCACAGGACACTTAGTAGCAAAAAGAACCCACAAACAAAACACATTTTGTCTTAGAAGAGAACTAATTATGTTATCAGAATAGAATTTCACTGAAAATAGTTCTGTGACCACTGAGACCATTATCCCTGATGAGCTGGAACAAGAGCCTGGGAATACTGTAGCATAGCAGGGAATCCATTTCTTATTCAGACATGACACTTTCTGCATCACCAGAATGAGACATTCCATACCTGTACATAACAGCAACACATACTGTACTATTCAGTGCACCAGTGAGGGGAAACAAGTCATAGCTCAGAAATGTTGAGATATGATTACTGAGGGATTAGTAGCACTCAGCCGGAGAACTCAGTGATGGCCGACAACAATCACAATATGGTGCTGATCCAACTCCTGCAACTCAGCCACCAAAAGCAAAGCATGACTTCGAAATACCTGTTGGAAGGGTTAAATCTATTTGAGTATGGCACTAATACTGTATGTGTGGGCAAAGGTCATCTCTTGGAAGACAGTGGGATTAGGGCGGAGGTTCCCTCACTTGGCATGCTACTTCAAATGAATCCACACACACAAATAACCCCCACATGCTTTCTGGATCAAGAACTTTGGTTAGTGTCTGAATAAAGGCCACACAAATTCATAATTCTTAGCCCCAAGGGCCAAAGCAAGACAAGAAATGTCAAAAGTGTTCAATAGTCAAGCTGCAAATATGATCAAGGTGGAGATTTACTTCAGGTCGATTCACCTGCTGCAGAAAACAGGTGATTTGATAATTGCAGGAACATACTGACCCGGTTTCATGTGTGTGTTCAGTGCATATGTCTGCCCATAGACACGTACTTAATAAAACACCCAAGATGCCATATGGATATTGGCCTGAGATGATTTCTTTTTTGTGTCAGCAATAAATTGATCTGAAATAAAGGGCAGCTGTGAGAGAGGCGCTGTGTATCAGGGAATAAAATCTATAGGGTTCGTAAACATCAGTGTTAAAATCCTGCATGGGAGGGTGGAGGGTGGGTGAGGGGGGGTTGCAATTCTCAGTGCACTGGCCGGAGCGCATACGAACAGATAATGTAATGTAACAGATAATGGAAAGGCATCCGAATCAGAAATAAAATCCCACGACAGTTTAGTCCAACCAACACTTAGAATAAATGATGACATTAATCAATTGCTTGCGATAACATCTCCAACTAGGTTACATCTATAAATCACCGCTTCCACACCCGCAGTACAGATTAGGATTATTTAAAGGGACAGTGTGGCTCAGTGTGACTTCTTACCTTGTATATCCGGGGTTTCTCTCGGAGATGCAGCCGACGATCAAGGCATTATAGAATTGACTAACGGTATTGAATAATTTGAATTCCGTTTGTAATCTCCATCCTCCATCCCCGGTTTCGCCTGGTCACTGTAGAGCTGAGCACCAAAGCCCTCTCCGACGACACTACTTCAGAGCTCTCCACAGGCTCCGCACATCGATCAACTGCAAATGTGGGCAATGTTGGCTCTGAGAAAAGGAAACGCATGAGTGAACTTTGACTCGGACATTTGGGTAAAAGTAAAGTATCGACCCGCACTGCGCCGATGGGATGAGAGAAGAAAATATGCTCCCAGAGTTGAACAATGACCTGCCTCCTCTCCGGAACACACTGTGCACATTGTTTGGAGCTACGCGTGTACACTAGGTATTACGGTAAGAGACGGGAGGAGATTTCACAATAAAAGAATCGTTCCTAAAATGTATAGAAATTCGGAAATTAAACAAAATCAAAGAATATGAAGTGGGTCCGTCATATCATTGTAAGAATTTTAATTCGCTAATTAGTATTAATACTTTCCTTTTATGTCCAATTCGAATTTAATAGTGGCGATAACTCATATAGAACATTTTATAGGGCTTTAATTTTGAAATTCCATATCAGAATGTCATGAAATTTTCTGAGTGACACTGGGATGGATTACTGTCAGTCTGTCTGAGGTGGAATTGAGGCCTGTACTACGCCTCCTTTACGCACACACTCCTGCATGCCCAGTACTCTACAGTACTGTTTAACTACAAGTCAGGCAGCCAGAGTTTGTAGACCCTGACTTCCTTTTCTCTACCCTGAGTTAAATCAGAGTAGGTTAAACTCGCTTCGTATTACAGGCCTCTGGTGGTATATAAAAACCCATTGGCTGGCTCCAACATGTCAGAGCGACCTGTACTGGCAGTTTAAAAACACACGAGTCCCCTCCAACACAACCATCATGGGCATCCAGTTGGAGTTGATTATTGCCTATTGATTGATTCTGTTAAGAAAACTGGTCCAGTATTATGCTTTGTCATTTCATCTGAATACATGGAATTGATTTTGAGCTGTGTTTTGGTTCACTACCACCTGCTAATTAGTGCCTTAGTGATCACAATGCACTCAAGTTCATTATATACATGTTTTATGAAGCATTGCACACAGTTTATCACACATTTTACCGGCATTTTTAGACCATTGAGGTCTTATTTTGATAAATTTATGCCATCTGATTTTCTAGTGATGTTTAATTGTAGTCTTTGTGTCAGTTTTTTCGTTAAACACAAAGAGAAGCAAAAGTCTGATTGGTGGTCACAAATCCCTTTACTCAACCATGTTTGGCTTTGACTGCCCATTCAAAGCTTGGGTGGTAGTCGTCATGAGAACATGCACACCCCTGTAGGCATGGGCCAGTATGAGATTTTGACGGTATGATAACTATGGGCAAAAACACAGCGGTTTCATGGTATCATGCATCTCTAAAATGTGCCATAGTAAAATCTCGGGGTAAAAAAAATTGGCTTATTTTTATATATTTCATATTTTAATTAACATATAGAACATTTGGAACATTAGCAACTGTAAATAGTGTTAAATTGGTGCATGAACAGGACCCAAATGCAGAGTGGAATTCAAATAATAATAATTTTTATGAAAAAAGGAAAACAGACTTACATTGTCCCAATTATAGCATATAAACAAAAACACAACTCAGTGTGTCCACGGTTTGGAAACAGATAATCACAGGCTAAGGACAGCTTCTAAGAACATAACTGAATTATCTTCTTGAAAAAACCCACTTCTAGATCAAATTAAAATAGTCGGCTAATCATGCCCCGCATGAGGCGTCCAGACCATACATGGCACTACGGTCTTCTTTAAACTTAAGGCACTTGCGGCATTTATTAGATTGAGACAAACTGCAACCAGCACTGCACAAGCTAGCTAAACTCACGGCACACTCGCTCCCTTCTCCACTCTCTCGCTCTTACAACACCGGGCAGCGCACATGAATTATAAAACCTTATTTTTCAGTTAAGTGTGTGTGTCAGAGAATAAAGTGCTCATCCCTAGTCCGTACTGTGTGTGTGCTTTGTGCCGAGAAAAACCCACTGAGATTACAGCACCCGTTACAACATTACATTGCAAATCTCTTTGTGAATCGTCAATAGGGGGACAGTTCATACTATCAGGACCTTATGACAGGAAATAGTATTGGTTTCGGAATTATGTCTTTTTGATACCGTGGTATACCTTGAAACTGGGAAAAACCGGCCCATGCACCCCTTTATGTTGTGTATGTTCCCATGATTTGGGTGGACTTGGTATGTAGTCATGGGAACACACGAACCATCCAGGGTGTGGTCTGTTCTGATGGCTGGCCAACTTGCGTATTCGGAAGGGTTCAAATTATGTGGGTTCAATGCATGCACCTCCCAGTGTGGGACACCCTCTCTGCATTTAAGGATAGTCTTAAAAGTTTCTTCATTGATAAAGCTTATAGTTTGTGCTAGCTCAAGTGAGCCTTGAAACATCCCTTAATTGTGTTGATAGAACGCTGGGGGAACTCCCATGATTCACTGAACTATCTGTCTCTCTCTGTGTGTCTATCTCACAACTGCATGTCATTTACTTCCTGGTGTGTGCTTTGCATCTTTTTCCCAGATCTGTGCCTGGCCCCTGCCATGGATATAAACCATGATAGAAGGCAGGACCAGAGAGGAGAGTGATCAAAATATGTCTAGGCCTTTCAGAGCTGGGATTAGAAAGAGATGATAACCCGTGCACTAATTTCCATGCTCCGTGTACAACTCAGGATGTCAGGATGAGACATTAAACAGACCTGCATTATGTACCATCTGATTCTCCAATCTCCTTTCCCTGTGCATTAGAACATAAGCTTCTCTGTGGCCCTAACAATACACTACTTCTCCATAAATCCGCCATCTGCTTTGTGTAACATCACAGAGCACTGTGGAGCAGATCTATGGTGCTATTTTTGTGTCCATCCTGCAACTTCAGAAATATATTTTCCAAGAGAAACGCTATGCAAGTGTGGCAGGAGCAAGGGGAGAGAGAAAGAGTCGACATCGCCACCTGGGGGAATTTCGACCCCAGGAAATGATAGAATGAGGTTCAAAAGGCGCCAGTGGACACGTAAGGAACAGGGCTGGGGCTTACCACGGCGGCAGAAAATCAAAAGAGGGAGGGATCCAAATAACAGAAACACACCAAACAACGGGACCTCACCACTCAGGGATTGGGCTCCCACTCGTGTCGGCCCACAGCACCTGTTCAAAGGAAAAAGAAGAAAAAGATAATAACTTAAAGCGTGACACTGCCGAAAGTAACACAAAGCAAAACAAACAAAATCCAAATACAGATTCTTAAATTAATGCAAAACAAATACAACACAATTCTTAACAATGATCTAAATACAAAATTCAGCTATCAATAACATAAGTTCTTTAATACAAATTAATGAGTAACACACATATCCATTTAAAAAAACATCAACATAAAAATAACAAGGATCAATGAACAGCAAAAGAAAGAAACCAATTAATAAAAAAAGAAATATAACAGATGAGAATAAACAAACAATATTAAAATGTTGTGCCTGCTGGAGCAGCTAAAGCCAACAAATGAGCCAGAACGAAGGTGTGGAGAGAGAGGGTAGGAGCCGCGAGTGGATACTCAGTTTAGTTTTTAAGGATCCAAGGCCACCACAGCGGCCATCACCACAAAAATAATCGTAGCCAACAGCTAGTGTGTCCAAACTGTAATCTTAAGCCAAAACAGCAGTTCCCGTCAGAGAGCGGCAGCCAGCGGGCAGAGGCGAAGCTCACCAGACAGCTGGAGAGCGAGCCACAAATCCCACAGCACGACTCTAAAGCAGAACAGGATCATTTTGCAATTAGTTGCTGTGCCTTAAAAAACAGGAAGAGTGGCAGGTCAACACAAGCAGCCTACCTAATGGGAAACACACTGCCCCCAGCAGGAGCCCCAAGAGTCATTTGCTCCCTCAGCCCATAGCCATGCCAGTTGCACTGCAAAAGGAGCTACAGGCGTTCTCACCACGTGAGCTATGCTGTGCTGATGTAGCATAGCGCATCAGCACAGCCACATACCTTGGATAAGAGGAAACCAGGCAGTTAGGTGTGACATCTTGGCCATGCAAACAAATTATGGCCACACTTGACTGCAGCCACACCAAGCCGGATGTCAGCTCAGAGAATGCAGAGGGCTGGGTGGTTCCCACCTACAGGTATATGTCCGGCGCATAGTCCACTCTTCTCTGCGTGAGACTGAGGGTGAGGTTGAATTGTCAAATTGGCTTAGGAAGTTTCCTAAATCTTGACGTGAGACGGAAGTATTTGATCAGTAGCCATGAAAAGAGCTGTTCGGATTCTCTAAATGCATAGGAAAGGAGCTTCAATGCTTCCTTTCGTATCTCCTTTAGCATAGGGTACACTGGAGCTTCCTTTGTGAGAGTGAGGAGAAATAGACGCCCCACATTTTATTGTGTCAGCGATATTTCACGTGACGTGACATGCACGAACATAAATGACAAAATCAGAACAAGAACGATGACCGAGGGACGCAAGTCATGTAAGTTACTGTTGCTTATAAAGCATATTTGTGTCACACGGTGGTAAAACTTGAGTCGAAAGCAATACAACTTGCCAGCTGCTGGGATAATTTATGGTTTGCTAGTTTAAACCAGGCGGGTAATTAGGACTGTATTCTGCTGCATAGTCCGGACATGCATTACATGCTGTTCTTCAGTTTTGAGTTGAAATGTCCCTGTTATTACTTCTTCCACTTGAAACTCTGACTTCTCACCCAGACAAAATCTGCATTAGCTACATTAGCTAAAACCCAGTACACAGATTGTGTTTTTTCCTTGATATGCCCAGAGGATTGCATTTCTCAAAGTCATCAACTTAGAGAATGATAGCAATATTGGATCTTTTCCAGAAAACAACTCCTTTGTTTTATAATAAATGCCGTCTGAAAATGCCCTGTACTGAGTTTCACCATTACTTTGAGCTTCTCTATCATGCAAGATAAAATTATGTATCGTTCTGGTTCAAAACCTGACGCAATGACTTAAGAATAGGGGCATACTGTAAGCTTCTATCTCCTTCTCTGCTGAGTATGTGCTCCACTAGTTCCACCATAGCAAACTGCTCCTTAAAATAAGCCTTTCTCTTGTAGGCAGAAGAGCGTGGACCGCCACTACTCAGGGCTCAGGTAAAGGGGTTGGCATCACAAAGCTCTGTCACCATGTCTGACACAACAGACTCATTAATCTCACATTTGTGCTTCCTCAAACAGCACTATAAAATGTCTTTAATGATGGGACCTGACGCTGAATGAGAGATCAAATTTTACTCGTCAACAACCTCATCAATGCACCTGTTAGATAAATTGAAAGTGCTCTCTAGCTTTAGAAACAACAGAGCCGGATTATTTTCAATGAGGTTTGGTAGATCTCTCACATAATTATCATCTCGACCATCATCATTTATAGACAGTTCACCATCCTGAACATCCACATCACTGTAATCATCTGTATTTGAAGAACTTGCATACCCCTTTAGCAAGTCTTCTTTAAAATCTTGCAGTGAGTGAAGAGTATGCTTTTGGCGTCTGTGGGAGGCAAATGTTCCATAAATGTTTGTGCTGAAATTGCAGTTCTTAAACACACAGATGACAGTCTCATGTTTTTTCAAATGCTGACCAAGGTGTTCAAAAAAAATCTTTCCTGAGAATGATTTCTTAAGATGTGATCTAAGGCTGCCCCATGTTTTGAGGGAACAAAAACAATCTTGGTAAAGACATGGCAGTGGTTGCCCACCATGACCATGGCATAACCTGTAGTGTTTTAGCAACACTGTTTTTGTAGGTTTCAAATTTACACTTTTTGCAACCCCAGCCTATTTTTGGGAAATATAAGAGCCAATTTAAGAAAACAATAATTGGCCTAGAATGACATAGTATCTTTACATCGATTTGATACAAAGTCTTGACGTCAAGTAAACAAAAGGGTCTGGGTGATACTGACAGGATCACATTAACGATATTTAACGCATCTTGAAATCTTAAGAAAGAAAATATAATGCAGCCTTTAAGATAAAGAAAAATACAAACTTAAGGCTGCACGGTGATGTAGTGGTTAGCACTTTCACCTCACAGCAAGAAGGTTCTGGGTTAGACTTAAAGGGCCCATGTTATGCCCCCTTTTACACAAGTTACATTGGTTTTCAGGTATGTGCACTACATGTCTTCGCCATTCCATGTCAAAACACCTCAAAGATCAAGCCGCACAGCACCTTCCTCTTTCTGTATAAACAGCCCTGTGAGACTATGGTCGATTCCAGCGCCTTCCTGCTCACTCCTCGCCCCCTTCCCTTCGTGTTCCGCCTCGCCCGCCTCGCTCCTCCCCGCGTCTGCTGCGCAACTACGGCGTTGCGCTGCCATGACAACAGTCGCACGTAACAAGGCACATACGGGACATAGAGACCCGGGAGGCACAGCGAACACGTTCTCCATAATTACACACAGAGCACAAGGGGCTGGGCGATAGAACGTTAAGGACATCCTGGCCGGCCGAGCCCGCCGGCAGCCGCAAGCTGCGCGCTCTGCCGGCAGCCGCAAGCCGCGCGCTCCGCCGGCAGCCGCAAGCCGCTAGCTCCGCCGGCAGCCGCGAGAAAATTATGGCGTAGACGCGATCTGTTTTTCCGCACTTCAAGGGGGGGGGTGCTGCTCAGGTTGGGGGCGTGGTCGCCCCAGTAGCAGGAGTCAACTTACATCACTTGATGCCCGGGCTGTGAACGGCTCGTTTACAGACCGTCTGCACGGTCAACCCAAACCACGAATCAACGACTCATTGTTTTCTTTTCATTCTCCGTGGGCTGGCAGACACCCCAGATAACCAAATATACGTGGAGGCAGGCTGAAAAGGTGCCTGGAGCATAATATTGCCCCTTTAAAAGTAAAACTTAAAAGTTATATTTAATCAATAGATTCGAAATTTTATCTTGCAACCAGTATCCGCCAACTGGCACAGGCAAAGACACAGGTGAGGCAACAGCAGCTACATGGCCATGGTATGATGCCATGCATGAGGCACTTTGGGAGAGGCCGTCGATTCAGCCTCCTATCCTCATTGCCACATGCTCGGTGCCAGACTATGGCCAGACTACTGCTGGAGCCTCATCCTCTGGATGTGATGAGGCCCCAGAGACCCAAACTTCCCCCTTACCAGAGAGCTATACAGAGGAGTCGATGCCATCTACAAGCTCCCAGCCACCCACCAAAAGGCCAAAGAGGGGTGAGGGCATGTTATTCTTTTTAAACAAACAGGCAGAGAAGGAAGAGCTGAGGGATGCTGCCCTTCAAGAGCCAAATAAGTGCTTTCTGACGCTCTTTGCAGAGCTGGTAAAAAAAACAACTATATAGAGTCTTGCAGTGTAATTCATTGGTTCCCAAATTGTGGGATGGGCATCCCTTTTCAGAACAGTTACCTCAAACATGAGATTTCTGGGGTGAATGTTAGTGTTGGCCACATTAAAAAATAAACCATTATATTGTTTATGTCATGTATACAAATGTTAACCACACATTTACAAACATGTAACTTATTCAGACATATAACGGAAAAAAAACCTAAATTGTACATTTGTGAAGCACTTTGTGACGAAATTGCCACATTAACTTTTTAATACAACATGGAACTATAATTTTGGTTTGTGATATTGTTCAAATTGAGTGTATGGCAAAAACAATAAAACTTAAGTACTTTTGAAAGATTACTTTTAAATTGGCCAAGACTGTACATAATACATGTTCTTACATTGAAATTCTCACCAACCATATCTGTTGATAACTTAACCAAATGCAAAGTAACTGATCTGTGAAATATATAAGACAAATAATGTCCAAACAGATGGAATAGGGAGTCTAGAAGTAATATAACACATGTAGGCTATGAATGCAGAATATAGCAACCATGTTATTCTATTTACTACCATTTACAATCAGACACCACATGCCAGTAAGAACAGTTGGATGACATTGAAGAAGTAGCATAGCGAGAGTTTGACTAGTAGAATAGTTTGAAGTGTTCCCAGGAAGACCATGGTCTTTGCATCACTCATAGATAGATCCAGAGGAATATATATGACAAACACTGTGTGAAGGAAAAGGCAAGGCCTGAATTTATTATTGCCTAAAGACATAAACACAAAAACAATTTTCAACAAAAAGCTGTTCACAAAATCATATAATCATGCTCTTGTAGAGCAGATGGACAGCGATTTGGGGCCGACACTTGTGCTGCCAGTCGGTCTTTAAAGTGCTAAAGTCCACTTTCATCCCCTTGCACAGGTGGTGGTGGTGGTGGCACTGGATCCAGGGTGTCCCCAGCACTGATGCAGACATTGTGGAGCACTGCACACACGGCGATCACCTTGGGTGTGTGGAGGAAATCTTGATTTCCTCGAGAAATGAACAAATAATCATTCAAATATAACAAATTTGAATTCAAGTCATATTTAATTGAATCAAAGTCAAGAAAACAACAGAGTCTGTTCAGCTGGTTCAGAGCTCCTTCACCATGGAATGGTTCAGAGGTCTGACCCAGATCACATGGAAAAGACATCCTAAATAGCCAGGACAAGGCGGCCAGGTCACCAAGAATGTTGGCCTTAACACCTCTCTGAATCCTTCTTCCTGGCCCAAATGTCTTATTACCCCTAATAAAACCAGCTGACACTTAAGCCCTTAACCCCATTTCCCTCATCTGCTTCTCTCCCCCAGGCTCAGCTAATTATTACCTCTCATACACAGTCTTTCCACACATACCAGAACACAATTTAAACAGAGTATATGTTAAAACATGATTATATGAGAAATTGACAACACAGGGTACAAATGTGTGGTCGACTTCCAGGGCTTGAAGAAGATCCCTTTGCCATCATGCCTTCATCATGCGACAAGCCCACTCAATGATGACCCAGGCTCTGGCATGGTGGGCATTGAAGCGGGCCTCCACTCTTCCCCTCAGTGGCTCCCTGTATGGGGTGATGAGGTAGATGGGTGCTCTCAGGCATGGGTATCTTCCATCCCCCACGATGAAGTACCCAGCTGGTGGGTAACAGCCCCTGGAAAATACTTGAAATTTTCCCAGGACCTCACTGTCCCAGGGAAGCCAACAAATATTTCCAGAAATTTGCCAGTGCTGGTACATACTGCCTGGAGCTGCACCGAGTAAAACAGTTTCCCGATAAAGAAGTCCTGGTCATGTGGACCATGGGGAGCATTTATTCAGATGTGGCATCCATGGATGGCTCCGACAGAGTGGCTGAAGGCTGGGCTGTTAGCAGGGTGTAGGAAGCCTTGTCCAACCTCAGCACACTGTGCCAGTGTGGGGAATTGGACCACTCTGGTCAGGAGAGCAAGAATAGTTGTTGATGACTCATAAAAGCCTCTGGTTGCGGACAATAAAGGATCTCTTCCCTCATTATTTTGGTAGTGTCGCCCGGACACTAGAAATGCGGCAGTGTAAAGGTAACACTGGGGGCTCGTCCGGGCTCTTCCAGAGCCCCACCAGCACTCAGGTCTACTGACCATTTCTCAGTCCCTGTCCCCAACCACCTGCAGGTGCTGTACGCCAAGAGCTGTGCTAACCTGTGTGAGGATGGCCGCTGCAAGTTGGCCCACTTGTTACATTCCTACGGTGAAGTTTTCTCAGCGGGGCCCACCGAGCTTGACCGCACCAGCCTGGTGCAGCACGACATCATGACCACACCAGGTCCCCCTGTGAAACAGCCACCACGCAGGATGTCGCGAGAGAAGCAGCTAGCAGCGGAACAGCAGGTGCAGCATGGCCTGGACACCGTTGCAGCCAAACCCAGCAGCAGCAGCTGGGCTGCACCAATCGTGATGGCAAAGAAAAAAGATGAGAGCCTACGGATCTGTGTGGATTACAGACCTTTAAATGAACGGACTATCAAGGATGCTTATCCCCTGCCACGTATCCAGGACACCTTATACACCCTGTCCACTGCCAGGTTCTTCAGCAAACTGGACTTGACATCAGGGTACTGGCAGGTGGAGATGACACCAATGGCATGGAATGTGATGCCGTTTGGACTTTTCAAACGCGCCGGCCACCTTTCAAAGACTTATGGACCGTGTGTCTGGCCTACAATGGGAGACGTGCTTGGTGTATCTCGACGACATCATAGTCCTGGGTCGAGATACCACGAGATGTTGGACCGGCTGAGTCGAGTGTTCACCCGGCTGCGTGGAGCTAACTTCAAGCTGAATCCATCCAAATACTGCCTCTTCAGGGAACCCTCTTGACAGCGGCGAGCTATTCCTCCTATTCGGAGCAGTCCTCTCCCAGCTACAAGGGGGTGAGGAGAGGGTGTTAGCCTACGGGTGCAGGCGTCTGTCAGCCACAGAACAAAACTATTGCACCACCAGACAGGAGCTCTTAGCAGCAGTAGAGTTCACCTCCCACTTCAGACAGTACCTGCTGGGGAGGCCATTCATCATTCGCACTGACCACAACAGCCTCCGCTGGTTGACCAGGCTGAGAGAGCCTGAGGACCAGCTCGCTCGCTGGTTAGAGAAACTGGCAGAGTACTATTTCCAGGTGATCCATCGCCCAAGGAAACAACACCAAAACGCTGATGCGCTTTCAAGGAGCCCCTGCCGGACGTCATGCCCATGCACAGTGTCAGAGCCTGACCTCAGCAACCAGGATCAGCACAAGGCAGTGCAGTGCAACCTGGCTAGCAATCTACCTGAAGCCAGCCCCACAGAGCAACCTCCAGTGGGGGTAGTGGAGCCAGATGGCTGCCAGAGGGACTACTCAGGTGAAGAAATAGAGTTTGCTCCAGTGGGGGTAGAGGACGAGCCCCACGGCAGCAGTGACTGCGCTGCATATCACCCAAATGTCTGCAGGGTGAGTGAACCACCCCCAGCCAACCTGTTTAGTGGCTGGACCCAAGAACAGTTGAGCAACACCCAAGAAACTGACTCGGATATAGGTGGAGGTGGATGGACGGAGGGAGAGGTCAGCCACCGTGGGCAGACATAGCAGCCTGTAGCCCTGCCACCAAAGCTTACTGGGCTCAGTGGGAAAGAATTTACATGAAAGATGGAGTTCTACTCAGAAAATTTTATTGTGCTGAAGGGAAAGTGTTCTACCCGCAGATACTACTACCCCACACGTACCGCTAAAACTTGGATGCCAGTGGATATCTCACCCGTTACCAGATTCCAGTTCTTCGGTTCCAGACATCGGCCCCTTCAACCTGTGGGATGCGTCCGACTCAGAAGATCCTGCTGCGGAGGCCCTGCAGGCCCAGCCAGCCTCTTGACAGTCCCCCTCGGCCTCGACTGGATGAGGCTGGACAGTAACCTGTTGGGAGCAGACAGCTTGCCCACCTTTGAACTTTACACCTCTGTGGAGGCCCAGTAGGGTCCGCAGAGCACTGGATATGCTTGGTGACTGGGTCAGTCACTGAGCATTGTGAGACCAGCACTTTACCTGAGGCTGGGTGTACGCCGAACGCTGCCCTCCTCAGATGCCTGAGCTGGGGCTTGGGCATATACGCCACCCCTCTCGGATGAGGAAGAAAAAAAGGTTCCAAAAATTGCACTATTGCGAGTTGTAAATGTACTGTTCTGAAGTTAAGATTTGCACTGTTTTATATGTTTATGGCTGGTCTAAGATGGTTCACTGTAGAGTAATCTGAATACATTATTCCATATTTGCACATGTTAGGTAACTGTTCATATTCCAGTGGAGGGGTATGTGAGTAAACAGAAAAGTAAGGAGAAAAAAAGAAAGAAAGTTAAGTTAAACTTTTAAGCTACTTTCTAAGGGCAATGTCACACGACGCCAGAGCTAAATGATTTATTAGCAGTATTGTACCTTTCGGTATGCATAATAATGTTATGATGTGGACACTCAGCTACCTTTATGGTTGGAGGAAACACGGTGTGTTTAATTGACCATTGTTGGAAATTCCTTTACCCATCCTCGCCTTTAAGTTCTCTCAATGGGAGTGGACCCCTTCATGGACTGGAGGAAATGTGGGTTTCATGGGGAATATTTCAGTATAATGTGGTCTTGAGTCTCCTTAAAGTGTATTACTGCTGGAGTGATATTATTGGTTTACTTATCATCCAGAGTGGGGGTAGTGTAGCAGGCTCACGCTTCCCCTTTAAGGGTGTGGCCTTATGGGTAACCTGTGTGTGGGACGTGAATGTGGTGAGAAGTGCAGGAGTGGTGCATGTGTGGGTATGTAGGAAACCACTGCTCCGTAATGGCAGCCAGCCAAACTTATATACGGCAAATGAGTGGTGTTAGCCAGCATAACAGTATGCTAGATCAGCGCAAGACTACAATGCAGCCTCATAAGATGGCCACCGGTTCTGTCCTTTTGTTGATGATTCAATAAAAACCTCTGGTTGCGGACGGTAAAGGATCTCTTCCCTCATCATGTTTTCTTGCAAAACTTGTCATATTTGGCAATATTTTGCTGGTACTGTATAATGTTAACAGTCACAAACAGTAACAAATGTTTCACTGCTATGAACAGCGGCAGGGCCTCTGCTGTCATCATTCAAGGGAAACGTTCAATGTGGAAAACCAGACTTTTAAATTTTTACTTTTGTAGATGCAATCACTGAAATTGTTTGGTTGGAGAGCATGGCAAACTGCTCATCCCTGACAAAACAGTTTGGTGTGAATACATGTCATATTACTGTAGTTACACTTCTATTAATGTTATAGCCAGTGGTGTAAATTGGGGGGGGACGTCGTGAAGTGCCCTTCCAGGAGTTCCCCTTACTTGTTTTCAAATTTCTTTAAACTTCAGTTGTGTCTTAGTCTAGTTTGTAAAATTAATTTGACGACTTGACGGTTCATGTGTTTATTGTTGAAAGTGAAGTCAGTGAGCCTAAGGTCATCTTGAAATGTCCACTATTGTGTGTTAAAGTTAACCTATAATAACGTAACGTAAGTTTAGGTACAGAGTAGACTGGATAAAGGAAGCAGGGCCTACAATTCGCGCGGGATTGCCCTTGCACATAATTGAATCCATTAAATCTATGTATTTTGCTATTCCCAAATGCAGGAGAAATGTCTCTTTGTGTGTGTGAGGGGCGAGGGCAGCTAGCCTCACTAGAATAGACACACTGCAGGAGGCGGCAGCACATACACACATGCACAGACAGAGCATGAAGTCCTTAAGCCTCCTAAATTGCTGTCAAAGTTCACCAGATTGATGGATTTAACTTTAAAATGTACAACATTTTCGGCCGGGGTAGCATGCCCCCTAGAAACCCCTACAGGATCTGTGGTCCACCCCCCATAGTCTCTCAAAATCCTATGGGAGACGCGGCTTTATTAATATTAACTATTTTTTTCATTGTCTGCCATTTGTCTTTTACAGAGAGGAAGACAGCATCAGAGCAGCAGAGCAGAGAATAGTAAGAGAACACGTGTCAAGTCTCATTTAATCAAGATATTTTTTTATGTAGCTCTGATGTTAGTGATGAAAATCTATTTAAAAAATAGTCAAGCATCCAGCTCTTGATTTAACCATAATATCCTACATTATTGTGCCATGCATGAAATACACTAGCACTCAACCTGCTACATTACTGACTGTTTTGACACACTATAGTGAGCAAACAAGCATGAGGGACATGCCGGCAGGGTTTTACGAATGAGAGTTATACTGAAATGGGAAATTATTGTTTAATGTATAACCTAAGCATCTTTTCTTCATTAAAAAAATGTTTTCACAACGCCGCATATAGGTGAACATATGCGCCAATACAGATATTTGTCTAATAGGCCCATATCGGCCGGTTAAATCGACTTTCAGTGGATCCCGAGAAGGTGACACAGGTATTGGTGGAGGATCTTGTCATCTCACGCCTGGACTACTGCAGGTCCCTCCCAGCTGGTCTGCTGACATGTGCCATCCGACCTCTCCAGCTCATCCAGAATGCAGCGGCCCAGTTGGTCTTCAAACTACCAAAATTCTCCTACACTTTACAGCTCCTCCACACCCTGCACTGGCTTCCGGTGGGTGCTCGAATCCGATTCAAGGCACTGCTACTTGCATACCATGCTGCGAATGACTCATGCCCTTCCTATATCCAGACAATGGTTAAACCTAACACCCCTGGTCTGTGTTGACAATGCCGTTCCCCCTACACAGGATGCTACTGAACACTCACTCCCTTAATAACAAAGCGCTACTTGTACATGACATCATCACAGACAGGGATATGGATTTTTAAAACACTCCCCCAGGCTATACTTACATACAGAAGCCTCCCTCCATGGGTTGTGGTGGTGGGCTGGCAGTGATACATCGAGCGGACATCCCAGTGAAAGAACTTCCAGTTCCTAACGTCAACTCATACGAGTGTCTCCGTTTTTTATTAGCTGGTTCTACACTGCTCCAGGTCATCTTTTCACCATCACTCAAAAGCCTCCACCACCTTCATGTCTGATGTATCTGAGTTACTCACCTCCGTCTTCTCCAGGTCTCCATCCACACTCCTGCTCGGGGACTCCGCTGCTGAATTCCTGTCACTACTGGACTGCCTCAACATCACTCAGCATGTTAAAGGCCCCACTCACACCGAAGGTCACACACTGGAGCTAGTGTGTTCACTGTCCACCTTGAGGCCTTTAAAGACCATAGTGAGGACCTACAAAGAAGCTCTCTTCAAGGCCAAAACACACAATTACTCCACCGTCATTGGTAACCAGCAAAAGCAACCAAGAATGCTCTTCTCCACCATCAACCGGCTGCTTTGCCCTGCTGACGCTTATGGCTCCTCTGATGCCCCTGTGCTCTGCTCCAAATTCCAGGACTTTTTCCTGGCCAAAGTGGATGCTATCCACCGACAATTACTGCCACCTACCCTCCTGTTTATAGTAATTAACATAATGTGTTAAGAAATGACCAATGTAAATCGGAACTGTCAAGAAAAGGTATAATAGGCCTTTTATTACAGTGCCAAAGGTGCAGCGAAAAATTTTGGGTGCACCTAAATTTCTGGTGAACCTACAGTAAATGAAAAAGATAGGCACACCAGTGAAACCAATGTAAAAAGTTAGTCTGGGGCCTTGTCCTAAGTGTTCCTAAATTTGTACTCAAATACAACTTAGTGTCCTTGACTGTACTTCTGCGAGACACCATTAAAATGTACTAAAATAGATTTAAGTACACTATTTTAATTATATACTATTAAAATGTGCTTTGTTTCAACTTCAACACAATTATAATAGGCTAGAAATATATCATATCATATATATATATGTATCAGGATGTCTAAAATATAATCTAAGACCATGACACAGAATGATTTTAGTATCAAGATGTCTTAACTATTATAAAAGACTATGACGTCCAGAGACAGTGTCTTCCAGACATAGTGACTGTCCCGACCTGCCAAAGATAAGATGACCTCGCACAGCTGTGGCTCAGGAGGTAGAAACGGTCGTCCTCTAACCCGAAGTTTGGCGGTTTGATCCGAGCTTTCCCCAGTCCGCATGCCAATGTGTCCTTGTGCAAGACAATTAACCCTGAATAGCCTCTGACAGCTCTTCTGACAGTGTATGAATGTGACAGACAAAGCACGGTAAACATTAGCACTGTGTGAATGGGTGAATGTGACTTGTCCTGTAAAGAGCTTTGAGTGGTCAATAAGACTAGAAAAGCACTATATACATATAGTCCATTTAGTCCATAAATTTTCCGGATCTAGCTGATTCTTTGGTGTTCTGGTGAGCCCTGATTTTCCTGTTTTGAGGGTGCCAACAGAGACATTCTTGTCCAGTTTAGTCTTCTAAAACTGTTTTTGCTGACATGCACCCTTGTGTTGCCCACGGAAGTCTGAATCCAGGAAATATTGTTTCAACATAATTATACAAGTAAATCAAAATTCTTTTGGCACTTCCAAAAGGAAGTAGCAACACTATTTATTTTCGATAGAGAACGTTGGATATGGGGCTCTATAACATTCAATTTGTTTAAACCTGCATCAAATTCAAATCCTTTTGAATGTCATGATCTACCAGGATATCAGATTTGTTATTTGAAACCCTGAAAAGACTTGGTTTTCCTTTATGGACTCTTTTTGTATATGAATTTTGGAATAATCTTTGGTCTTCTGATTACTACATTACTTTGTAGTCACTTACTGTTCTCCTTTGTCTTTTTGGGTCACTTTACGTTTTCTTGTGATTGTCTGTGATTGTCTGCAACTTTTCCTAATTTGTCTCATCATCTCTTTGTCCTTGTCAGTTAGTCTGTTATGTTCAGGTCAGTTTCAGCTCGGTTTGCTTGTTTTTGTTCCTGGTTTTGTTTTTGCCCTGTTGCTTGTTTGGATACGTAGCTTTTCTTTTGCTTGCCCATCCTGCTAAAGACTGGAAGTGTGCCTTTTTTGTTATTAAACTTTTTTTTTTACTTCCTGCTTTTGGGTCCTGCCTCATATACTTGACAATGTATACCATATTGTTTTTTTTAGGTTTCTATTTTAACATATCCAATAACTAAAGGCTGAAAGTAATAATGTATCAATAGCTGCATTCAGACATGCACTCAAGTTGTCCAGAGGGGCTGAATGTGGCGGCGCAAATGTCCCAAATCCCCAAATGTTTGAACTTTTTCCTGCCAGCCATCTAGAAACATTTCCAGAAAAGTGAGCCCATGTGAGAATACAGGAGGAAAATCTCCTGTAAAATTCTTAGCAAGTAAGTTGCCATGTAAACAAAAACACTGCTCTCTACGCCAGATTTATTGTCATGTTCTGCCTCCTGCTTGCTCTACCCAGGCGCCACAGAATTTTGATGTGAACGTGTCTTACTCTTACAATCTCTGGCTTCGTTCTTCATACTGTGTCTAAAAATATCTATTTAAATAACCTTGTTATCTGGGATGTAAAAAAGACTTCTTTTTTTCGTTGCAGACTGCATAATGTTCGCAGCTTGTCATCTACAAAATTAGATGAGGTATATAATACATAACATGTACCTGAAACATTCAGCCAATAACAGCAGCAAAGAAACACCTACCTTGAAAGATAAAACCTACTGCAAAGAACAGGTTAACCAGACAACAGTCAAACATTTAATCTTGGCTATCAATCACCCAGAATGAAAGGGCCCATATTTTCCACCTTTCTGGTGTATATTTGAAGTTTTAATATCCTGAAGAGAATATATTGGGGGGGGTTTTTGGACCAAAAAACATCTCAATATGGTTTTATAGCTCTTCTTTCAGGAGCTCTGCAAAGAAAAAAGGCGATTTTAATATTCAGGAGCCGCTCTTCTGATTGGCCGACTGTTTTCTGAGTGACGCAAGGCCAGGTCAACCACAGGTAACATATTGTTGACGACAGAAGTCAACCAACACCTCAGGTGTTGCATGAGTGGCGTAACTCCTGTCATGAATAGGGCAGTGGATGGAGTCTGTGAGTAATGGTGTTACTCAGCGTAGTACGAGCGAGAAAGGGAGGGAGAGAGAGAGAAGAGAAGAGCGCAGCAATAACACTAATCAAAACAGTCTGTAAACTAATTAATGCAAAATGTATCGATAATCTGTGTCACAGTCTGCAACGGAAGACGCCAGAGCAAACTGATTCCAGAGCTGGCTGCTTGGAAATTGGATGCTGGAAGGAGCTAAGCTAAGCGACGTACAATAAGTACATTCAACCATTAAGAATCAAGAGGGTACATAAGCATTTATCAAACAGGCAAAAACAACTCCAAGTGCTCAGTTTGATTATTTATTGATTTTTGAAATAAATTCAGGGAGTAAGGTGTAGTTCGAACAGGTGAGTTTTCAGTCTGAGGGAAGCATTGAATGGTGTCAAATACATGCACAACTTGTATTGTCTGTGTCAATGGCAAACGGCATTCTCTTCATGGCTGTAATAACATCTATGACACACTTGACCCAGGCTCCTGATGTATGTCTGCATTTGTTAATGACTCGTCCAACAGGACTCATTTCCACTTGCCCAATGGCAGAGGTCATGCATGAATTAAAATTACGGATATGCTATGTTGAATTCAAATTCAGCAGTAAGTACAACAGTAACTAATAATTTGAACAAAACAGCCCTGTGACTTGCATTTTTCCATATTTTTCAGGCTCAAAGGCCACATTAAATTCCTGAATGTCTTGAATGCGCTCACGTTCTCCAAGAGACTTTCATTTCTGGCAGTGAAGTGTAAGCATTGTGTACCTGAAACATCAAGTCTTTCTACACCAGTACAATGGACGAAATAAATCAGTGTTTCATTGTACAGAAGATCAATGATACTCTTAGATGAAACAACACCACTGAGGAATGATAGCGCAGTTGCACTTTGTCTGTCCTTTTCCATGACTATTGCAAGTCAAAAACCTAAGAATAAGCCGTTCTCATTAACTTTGGTTCCTTTCAGTTGCTGGAAGTGCAAGACCAGGCCCTTGTCAATGCGGTGGACTGTGAATCATTTGTCTGTCTGTAAGGAGAAAGTAGATACACTTTTGTGGAGGAAGCAGTCAATTTCAGGACAGAAAACATATGCTGGGATGCTACAGATGGCACAGTTAAAGAGGGGGAATTAGCTCAAATGGTAGAGCGCTCGCTTTTCATGTGAGAGGTAGTTGGATCGATGTCCACATTCTCCAGTAATTCTTTAATCCTGTGTTCGTCCTTGTCACTAACATCCAATGTCTTCTACCTGAACAAGAAACACATCACATCCCAGTATTGTAGCTCTGCGTGAAAACCAACATCATAAATGACTTTGATTCCTTCACTTTACTAAGTTGTACCCCAATTATTTAGAGTTTAAAATACATCCCAGATTGTGTGAAATATGACGAGGTGGTCGAGTGGTCAAGGCGATGGACTGCTAATCCATTGTGCTCTGCACACGTGGGTGCATTCACCCCTACAAAAACATTTCTGGGCGACTTGATGGTTATGTTGAAAATTCACTAAGATATTAGGTTTGAACTCCAAAAGAATACGAAACCACTCGGAAACGTGACGGTGCTGAGACTGATGCGGGCGAATTGCCAATTGTTGCAATGGACTTTACGATTGTGTCATGCTTTCATGGCTAGTTGGCTCCATCGTAACAACTGTCTTTGGATCAGTTTGATTGTCAGAAACATTGACTACCTTGCCTTCATGACAACTTCCTTTGCAAACAGATTTGTAAATTTTTTCTAGAAATGTTCTCTTCCTCATTGTGCCTTACATAAACGCGCCACTATGTCTGAGACATAGACCTGTTTCATTACTATGTTGAGAAAACACAGGGAATTAGCTCAAATGTAAGGGCGCTTATGTTCTGCAAATACTTGCAGGTTGGTCCAGATGCTTGCATGGGTCAAATAAGTCCACATTGGTGTCTATATCCATTTCATCTCCCTCACTTGGTCAGGGCGTGGAGGTCCTATTGAGCAGCCTAATTTGAGCAGCCTTACGTCAAGAGAGGATTTTGAGACCCCATCTAGATGGGCTGTCATTCCCTGACAACTACTTATTAGAACGGTACCGTTTTTCCACCCAATCCATCACATGCATTTCCACATGCTCCGGCCTCACATTTCCAACACTGGTCAGTGACATCCAATGTCCTGCGCACTGGTCTACTCTATTTCCTACAAATACAAAAGCATCAATAAATATTTTTGTATTGTTACACCTACTTACATCATTCACCTGTGACCATGCACCCACCTCTAAACGGCATTGCAGCAATTCAATATGCAGGTCTGTCTTTCTAATTTGACGCATCAAAAGGACCTTTTCAAGGTCACTCTTCTCTATATTCTTTATGAGAGGACATCTTGTACAACTCCTTCACAGGTAGCTGAAAAAAATAAGGATGACACTAAATTCTAGAAGCAAAATGAACAATAACATTTAACCTAGCATTTACTGAACATCTCACTGTGTTCATATGTGCTGCGGAGGTAGATGGACCCCTCCCTCTGGTGCTGCCCAGTCATGCTCTGTTAAAAAGAATAAAAATGTGCAAGTTAATTTACAATTTATTTTTTATTCTCATCACTTCTGTGTGAACATTTCAAGCTACAAATTCCACAAGAAAATAAAAAAGTGGACTCAGTAGCTGCCATACCATACATAATATTAAGATGTACCTCTCTTGGCCTTTCAAACTCCCTTTCTGAAGCAGCAGTTAACGCCTCGTCTTCAATCCTCATCAACATCACCGTCATCTTGATGACCACCACTACCACCACTCTGTGATGAATAAGAACATTCTGTCAGTATACTTTAAAGCTGCTGTCAGTAGGATTGAGAGAAGTTTGGACATAGTCTCAGAATTCAAAATCCAACGACTCCTGCTCCTCCCCCTCCCGCTGCACCTCGGTTCCTCCTCCACAGCTCCTCCCAGCCCGCCATGCCTGCGCACGCTACCATGGCAACCGAAGTCAGGCAAGGGACGTAACATGACGTTCCCACCGGTAAGAAGCTAACCTGAAGCTAACACGGACTACTGTCCACATTGATAGACTATAACACGTTTTGTTTCCGTTGCCTCACGCTATTACCTGTGACTTTTTGTGAAAACAACATCGTCAGTGTTTTTGAATGTGAGCAACCGTAAATCAGTTTATATTAACTTGTTTATGTACCTAGCGTGAGCTAGCACGTTAGCTACTGCAGTGTTACATGGTAGGCCTGTAAATGAACAGCTTTATCTTCACATACATCATTTGTTGCTTTGCAGGATGACTGACACTTTTATCTATATTTTATAACATTATTAAAGCTTTGAGACTGGTACACTAGACTCCGATGAGGAAGTGAACGCGGCTGCTTCGACGAGCAGTCGAGCTGGGAGAAAAGGGAGTCGCATACGAGGCACACCGGGCAGCGGCATTGGGAGACGGGGCAGAGGTCGGCGTTTGGCCCCACACCCGAGGACCTGGGAGCCGAAGACACAGCTGATCTTCATGTGATGAGCCAGTTGGTCCCTGCCGCTCGCACTGGTTTCATCCCAAGATGGTTTAGCTTCAGACTGTGCTATATGTAAATAGTTTGCTGTGCAATATGTATTTTTTCATTTCATTTATTGATTTCAACGTTATATTTGAATATTAATGCAAACTCAGTATTTACTTTGCAATAAAGCGTATTTTGAAAGTGATTGGTTTCTCATTGCATAAATATATAACAATGTGAAGATTACTTCATTTTTTTATCAATATACTTTTTGAATCAATTCAAGGCATTATAAATATATTAATTTGGGGTAAACAGATTCACTGGTTCATAACTACCGATGCAATATCTCAAATAAAAGCATAACAAATTTATCAAAGTTCACAATGATGTAATATTGTCAAGCTTTATTTTGCACATGAATAAAATACAGTAGGTGTGTTGAATATTCAACACACCTACTGTATTTTATCTGTGGAGAAAAACATAAGAGTATGTGAAACTATGATCCAGGAAAAAATATTCCTCTTCATCACTCATCAATTTATCACGCATTTGCAAATTCAGTAGGTGAACATTTATAATTATCAAAGATAATAATGAATTATGAAAATCAATGGAGCTTATTAATCAATGTTAATAGTAACGGGGCACCACCCGGAAACCGGGACCAATAACCAAATCGTCAATTCAGTCTCAAGAATTATGGTGTTCAGTCAAAATGTTCATATCCGGTAGATATGAACATTTATGGAGTGAACTGAAGGTGTGAATTCGAGCACTGACTGTCAACCAGCCACTATAACAATGTACATGCAAATAACACAAAACAAATTCTCTTTAAAGTATAACAGCATTTATTAATTTTAGCAATATCAATTTACAATCAATACTACTTTTTATCAACAAATGTCTATTATAACCTAAGCTACCAATCATATATCATATGATCATCATATGAAAAGACAACAACAAGCAAGTGTGTGGGTGTGTGTGAGCGTGTGTGTGAGCGAGTGTGTGCACAGGTGTGTAGCATACGGTTACAGAGTGCGACAATAACAGAAAATAGAAGAAAAACGAAACAGAGATAATTACCGGTCAAGCAGAACGCATCGTTTGTGAACCCTGACGGTGTCGTTGCTTCTGTGGAGCAGCTCCGATGTTCACATCTGCTCGATCTGTTTCCTTCTTTTTTTTCCCTTCAAATGGCATTAAAGGCAGTAGGGGGAGCTGAATGACCCAGAGTTTACAAAACAATTACAAAACAATGTAATTATGTCCCTGGTACTCAATTTAGGTCTGTAACTGTAATCTGGATTTGTTAAAGTTCACTCTTCCCAAATGTATTATTGACATTGGTTCCATGTTTTAAGTGTGTGCACATACAAAACCATAAAACAGCCAGTCAGAGTTGTGTTCTCAAATTTTTCTATATTGAGCCAAAAAAACTTACAGCACATACAGACTGTAAACAAAATGGAACACTCATCCTGATTGCTGTACCTGATTTCACAGAGGCATTTCAAATGAAAAAACTGGACACTGTAAACCCGTCATAATAAGCAGTGGATTCAAACACAATGATATAATACCAACAGTTTTCACTGTGGATTGACACAAAAAATAAAGTAAATTCTGCATGAAGTGCAATGATCGACAATACAAATAATGCAACATTCCATTAACCAAACTTTGCAGTATATGAGTATATGAACAAGAGCATATAAGCATATATTCAGACTGGATTGAGAACATCAAAGGCATTTATAAACCCAGTATCAACTGCTGTCAGAGTAATTAAAAACACAAATACAAAATATTGTTAACTGTTGCCACAAACAGTGCATTCACAACTGTATATAAAAACAAGTATGGCAGATTTAAAGTTCTAAACACAAAGTGAATAAGGTGCGAGTGCTTTGGTACAAGTTTAGTCACAAGGTTAACCCCTGCGTGCATACAGAAGTCCAAACAGCATGGCAACAGCTAATGCTACATTATCCAGATCTTTCTACACCTTCATGCCTTCAAGGACAACTCGAATGTCCTCTGGTTCATCACTTGAAGCATCTTCTTTGACGACATAAACCCCAATAGTTGTGTCTTCAATGGCCTCGTTGATGGCATTTTCATCTAAGCCCTGTACGAAACAGTTAGGTAATAACACAGAACATTATTTTTAGATTATATTTGAATCATGTGATTTACTGACTGTGTGAAGATACATAAAGCTGCAACTACTAAACTA
This sequence comes from Scophthalmus maximus, assembly GCF_022379125.1. Taxonomy (NCBI): domain Eukaryota; kingdom Metazoa; phylum Chordata; class Actinopteri; order Pleuronectiformes; family Scophthalmidae; genus Scophthalmus; species Scophthalmus maximus. Next base: position 918,786 of record NC_061532.1, read on the forward strand.
CTACTGTTTTCCTTATTATTCAGATAATTGAAAATAATGATAAGTGTCCACCACAAGTAGCCAGTCTAATGTAACCTAAAATGTGTTTTATCAAATACGTTTATCAGCAACCAAGAAACACTGTTGATTTTACAATGAAGAAACTGAAAAAAATCATAATTGTCAAAATTATAATCAATACATTTTCTATTGATCAATGAATAATTTCAACAAGAGAGGAATGGAGGAAAAGGGTAAAAAGGAGGCACTGATGAATGTACATACCACATATTCTCGCACAAGGTTTTCTGGATCTTCACCCATGTAGATACCGACTCCCTTAATGACACACTCTCGTCCAGCTTTTACATCATCGCAATGAAGGGACATTTTGATGATTAGTGTCTTAAAATATAATATGCAACTTTTCCACCTTAAAATGTATTACAAAAATCACTGACCTGTGTTATATATTTTGCTGAATAATGCATTATCCCAAATGTTTACTACTGTATTTTAAGTTATCAGAAACAAATTGAACTACCCATGGAGCTAACAATTAGTGGCAACTATGAGTTATTCTGTGAACTTCAAATCATGTACTAAGGATAATGACAGGAAAGAGACAGAAAGAGAGAGCAGTCAGACTGATATATGAAGATAAATAAGTTAATAAAGGAAAGGTTTAAACCAAGACAAAAGATGCACAAATAGTGGAAGGAGAAAGATTTTAAAAATTAGCTCATGGCCCCCCTGGCTTTCCATACCAAGTGCATGCCCTTCTAGGGAGTAAAGTGGCAACTGAAATGTTCAACAATTTGCCATAACCTTTCCACAATTGTAAAAATCTTAAAATTTCCTAAAAAAAAAATTCTCAAGGTTTAGGTTTTTTCATGTCTTTGTGCCGCCTGTATTACTTACATCAGCCATTTGTGCAGTAATGGTTTTGAGCCTTTCCCCTAGCCGTCCTCCCCTCTTTTTGAACATCCTCATTAGGAGAAAAGGTCAAGCTGAGACAGAAACTTGGACTGAAGTGGAACAGTGGTGATTTTCTTGAATTCAGCGTTGATCTGAAAACACATAATAAGCACAACGGAATCCGGTTCAAACATCAGGGAGGAAGCAGCCATAACACATACAACAAGGAAAGTCTAGGAGGGTGATAATAATAATATACAACCAGGCATATTTGCAGTTTGCCAGTGTAACCCAAGACTGTCCTATCAACAGCAAAACCAGATGAAAAACTCAGTATGAGAGAAGACTTACCTCACTGACTTCGTATAGAGCGGGCCATCTTGCCATAAAATCCTCTTCCATTGGGACATCACGAACGACTTCATGTCTTCTGAGTGCGAAAGTCTTTTCCGTCTTGAATTTCACAATCTCCCGGTTGTTTCTCTTTTTCACATCCAAGAGAAGAGCTTTCTGCATGGCTTCCAGACTCTCCTCAGTTTCTGTTGATGGGTAAGTTGGGCAAAAATTCACCTCTGCTCTCTTTGCCTTTTTGACACAAAAGGCTGCACTGCATCTTCCTGCAGGTTTGTTTTTTAAAAAGTTCACTGTCACCTCTGGGCAGCCCAGTTTTCTCAGCTGTGTGCAGTAGTTAGCTAGTTTATATTTTAAACTGGTCTTCATCCACCGCATCCAGTGCATGACCCCTTCTCAGTCAAACATGGATGTGTCTTAATAAGACTCTGGGCTACCTGCTCCATCTCGTTGTCACTAGCATAGACTTCATACAGCACAATTTCCTTCACTAAACCATCAAGAATGGCTGACTTCAACTTGGGATCTGGAGTAAGGAGAGTGCCATTTGTAATATAAGCTACATTTCCCTGCTGAAGTTTAATTCTGCATTGTAGGAGAACTTAGGCACATGAAAAACAGCAGGCCAAGAGGACCCTGAGCTTGTAGAGTCACTTGATGACAGTACATCTGTATCCACAGTTCCATCCTAAGGAATGAGGAGTCACTCACAGAAGGAGTACTGAATGCTTGGGGTTGGAAGACTGGACTGAGAACAGTAGTCATATCATGCTGCGTAGTGGACGGCCTCGACAAATCAATGACTTTAAGAGTCCCTTTGTCCTCTACTTCAGAAATTGAGGTAAGGTTAAGGAAATCATTTCTAAACAAGGAATCCATGAATTGAAGTCTAAAATCCCCTTGAAGTCCACACTGTTTCTTCACTTCAACCATCAGGTCAGCAACAGATGCAGGGAGCCCATGGGAGAGAGTCAACCTCTGACAGCTGCCATCAGTCAAAATGATCTTAAGGATTAGAGGAGTCCCCATCCTAAAAGCCGTTTAGTTTGCAGAAACACAAAAATGATGAGATGTTAGACAGTCATAGAGTTTATATGTCAAATTTAGTATCAAATTATATGTGTGGTGGTACTGGACCATCCTGTAACCATATTTAATAAAGCAGACAAAAGCAAGCTTCCCTGACTTGTTAGCTCACTTTTTATTTCAATATGCCTTTTCAAAGTCACCATGCGGGCTGATCCAAGCTTGTAGTCAACTAGTGGATATGTATCAAGAAGTTGACCGAGTGCCACGAGAGTGAATGTTTTTGTGGGTACTGGGCTGAGTTCAAAGGCTCTATAATGCTCTCTGTACCAACCACAGAGCTCTTTGACAATGTAGAACACACTCTGATTTAAAATGCAGATTTGGTCAATTTCACTGAATTCAGGTAGTCCACCTGCTGCCCTGTGGGCGAGTATCATTCCCTTTCTATAGGTTACACCCTTGACTGTGACACACTGTGCCAGGTGAACCTCTGTTGTGTCAGAATTCTTTTGCCTAATGACTTGAGCTATCTCCTCCTTGAGTAAGTCTACCGGTAGAGTGGATACAGCTGAAACCTCTAGATCAGATTTGTTTAGACATGGAGAGCTCAGATGGTAAGCAATCATCATCTGATGCTTTGAGGCTAATGAGAGGGGCACATTCTTGAAGCAGCTTGTGTGTCAGATAACTTGCTTAAAAAACCTATGCTTAGCCTCAAAGCGCATTGTCCTCTGCCCGACAAGTGGACCAAACAGCCTAATCATCTCGGGGTAGTGCTCCAAAAAATGGTGTTTTGGTAGCAGCCTGATGTCAGGGAACAACTCTTGGTATCTCTGCCGGTGCTCGATGAGTTTACTTTCCAAATACGCCAGCGAATCATCACTATGCACAGGGGCAACAACAAGTTCTGTGATGTCCTTCAGATCCATGAGAATAAGCCACGCACGCTCATTTTCAGGTACACGTGATCCAACCAAAAAAGGCAAGAACCAGAGCAAGCACCAGTTTTCATGAGTATTTCCCCCCCACTGTTTTTGTGCTGGAGAAACTTTGTGACACTACATGAGGTTTGTTTGTCCTGTCAGCCCATTCGTAGGGAAACTTCTCAATGGCATTGTTCAGGTCAACTAATGTGAAAAGCTTTCTGGATATAAGCACTGTTAACCAATGAGCTAGCTCTACTGGGATTATACCCTCAAGAATATCATAGGCAAGATCAGGTGGACAGCCAAAGATGACATGAAAATGAGACAGATTTTTTGTGAAGACACATTCATTTTTCACTCCATAACAATTTGCACCTGTATCTTGGGCTTGTTTGACATGGGCCTGATGAAGCTCCTTGGTTCTCAAACAAAAAGCACCAGATGCAACAGAATGTAGCTGAACATTACTTTGTGTTCCAGTGCAAAATCTGCAGAAGTATTCCACAGTAAAACTCTGCATAAATCCTGCAACACTGTGTGCTCCCAGGTTATCAGCCACAACACTGACCACTGTACCTTTAACTGACTCACCTAACAGTGGAACATAAACACCCAGTTCCTCCTGAGTTTTCAAATCTTGTAGAAGAGGTTCAAAGATTTATCATAACTATACGTTTTAACATCATCGGTTTTGCATAAAACTGACAAGAAGCTAGACGATAACGAGGAATGAGATCCCAGAGGCAAGTTAGCAAATACCCAATAAACAGCACACAGCTTGTGTTTCTTTCGCGAAGTGCAAAGTGGGTTAAAGACTTCAAAGTCATCCACATAAAAATTTAGGGTGATCCTTAGCTTTTCTCCATTGAGGAAACTATTTTCCTTAAATAGGAAACCATCTCGAGGACTGATATGTACCCTCTTGTCTTTGATGGCCTTCAACAACCTTATCAACAATATCCCTTCTACTTAACAACTGCTCTAAGGACTTCAATATTGGGACATATTGAAAACTGTGTTTGTTTTTAGCATCAAGGATATATTGAAACTGGCTCTACAACACTGAAGTTCTCCTTGTAATACTGCTTACGCAGATACGCAGTACTTAAAGGGCCACCTTTTTGTATGGACCTCTGCACCAGATTACCGGAAAAAAACTGCATCAACAGTTACTCTTATTATAAGTTCATCAACAGGAAGGTTTCTCTGATGAAAGATGTCACTCACGATATCACAAGATAATGGAACAGGTGCAGAACAAATCAAATTATGGAGTTCTCCTAAGAACACATGACTTTCTGCAAATCCTCAGTATGAGATTGACTATTTGAAGGAATAGCTGTATCTGACTGCTCTGCACACTCCTGACTATTTTCCTCCAATTCAGTCAAAGATGATATCTTAGTTATAACTACTTCAGGTTTAAAATCAATCAATGTATGGTGGCAGTGTTTTTGGTTTTTGCCTGATTTAAATGTACAATAAATGTTTGTTTTAAACTCAGCCTATAAACATACAAGGGACAGTCTCATTTCTTTTGAGATGCGCATTTATATGAGCAAAATAATCCCTCCCTGATGCCAAATCACTACAAGCACAAAGTTGGCAACTGAATATTGCTTCCTCCTTGCAAGTGACCTCTGTGGAGTGGATTTTACTTTGGTGGACAATAAGGGCATTCCAGGTCTTAAATGTGCATGGACAGTGCAAGTATGTGTCAGGTAGGTGAGCAGGAAGCAGGACCCAAATGCAGGATGTGGCAAAAAAGGATATTTAATAATAAAACGGAAAACTCAAAATCCAAACAAGGGTGTCCACACTAAGTAGTAAAAAAAGAAAAACTGAAACACTGGAGCCAGGGGAAAAATCAGTGATCACACTGGATCAAAAATCACAAAGACAGACCGGGAGACAATCATAGGTACAGACTCGGGGTAAACAGCAGAAACAGACCGGGGAAGACAACAGGAACCGACGACTCAGGACAGACTGGGGGGAAAAAACAGACAATGGGAAGCACAGAGACTAAATACACGTGGTGGGCGGGGCTAATTGAACACAGGTGAGACACATTAGGAACAGGTGCAGACAATCACAGGGGCAGGACACAGGAAAAACAAAGTAAACAGACACGAGCCAGGGAAACAGGAAGTACCAAAACTAATTCAAAATAAAACAGGAAATACCAAAACACGAGATCATGACATGTACATGGAAAGCGAGAACTACGTCCAAAATGTGGATGCTTTAATTTGTAGTGATGCAAAAGCTTGGACCTACTTGACACTGTTTCTTTGCACCCCTTACAACTCCACATCACCCTGCACCTAATCCTGTAACATACATCAAGACCATCATTAGTCACATCATTAAAGCTACAATTCAGCTATACACAAAATCTGTGTAGTCTACAGCACTACCAAAATTCAAAATAGAAAGACATCTATCACTTTCAAATTAATGATTGGTCTTTAAATAAAAGACCAACAATAATAAAACAACTTGATTTTTTCTGATGCTGTTATAAGGTTTCTTTAGAATAGTAATGTTTGTTGCAGCAAAGCAATTCTATAGCTGACCAACAACAGTTGGTCAGCGAAGTGCCCAGGTCCAGGTTAAAAACCAGGGGGGGCAGAGCCTTTGCAGTAGCGGCCCCCAGACTCTGGAACTGCCTCCCCCTGCACATCCGTGCAGCCCAGTCTCTGAATATTTTTAAGTCCCATTTAAAGACCCACCTCTTTTCACTAGCCTTCGATTAGTGTCTCCTTTTTAAGTGCCAGTGCATAGTGTTCCCTGGTTACCTTTTAAATTTTCTTTTTGCTTTACTTTACCTATTGTATTATTCTTTGTTTATTGCACTTATGCACTTTCTTGTGAAGCACTTTGGTGCGGCTCAGCCGTCTGTAAATGCGCTATAGAAATAAATTGACTTGACTTGACTTGACTATATTTTCAATCATAATTCAGATACTTTCTATTTGAAACCTGTACCTCAAAAAGTAATTTAAGACTTAAACCACAACACAAAATGAAATAAAAATGACAGTACTTACCATTATAAAGCCTTTGAGTGTGTATGCTGTGCAAATAGGATGCTGAACCTATAAAAGAAAATATTTAGAATCAGTGAGGTGAACTAATAAGTAAATAAGAAAAACAAGAAGAAAACAAGAAAATACAGACAGAGGGGAGGGACTCTGTGGATGCATACACAACCACACACTTCTGGTGGGTCATAAATGATGATTGAGATGAATTACCTTTGTATGAGTGGATACATTTTAAAAAGAAAATCCTTCTTATAATACTAATTTAATGGAAAATCATGTCTCCATCATGCCATCAAGTCCCCCTCCCCCCCAAAAAATGACGAAACAATATTAAAAAGAATATTGCAGCACTTACCATTAAAAAGAGTGTGTATGCTGAACAAATGGGATGCTGGAATATAAAAGAAAAATATTTAGAATCAGTGAGCTGATTTATTACATGAAGACATATCTTTTGTATCACAAGTTTTAAGAAATTGTATATCTAAATATGCAAATTATGCATTATCTAATTATTAAGCTCTAATTTTCATATTTTTCAGAAAAGAAAACTGAACACTGGATTAATCCTGGTTCAATTTCCTAGTTTCATTTTGTTGACATGTTAGAGTCAAAGGTTTCAACAAATGGGGATTTTGGATCCCTATTCTATCACTCTATAAAATCACATTTCACCATATTTTTAGACTCATCTGGAGAAAACAGCTTTAATAGAGCTATTGTTATGGAAATCTAAAGGAGCAAATCGACAGAATGGACTAATGTCTTAACATCTAAATGCACATGGACATTTTCTTTTCACTCGTCTGAAATAAGACATGTTGCATAACTCCTTTTGTGAATTGGGCAGGAGTGGAGTATGTGCGTGCATGCGTAGAGCAAGAAATCCGGTGTACATGGCTAGTAGCAGTTGATGTACAGTGCAAGTAGCTGCCTGTGTACAATAATACATGCAGCAACGCCTCGGGTTCTCACAGAAGTCTGTTTGTTCACCGCGTTGTTTTTCAGTGTGTTTGCGTGGTCATCACTCACAAGAAGACGGCTGGCAGCTGCTCTCCATCTGCTCACCGTAGTTAGCAGCGTTGCCACGCCCTCTTCTTGTTTTAAGGCGGGTGGTGGTATCCTCTCTATCGGTGCATTACACTGCCTACCGTCAGCTCCGGAGTGCACAGTGTCATTTCCTGGCGCTCTTTGGATATATTCCATTTCCGATGGTGACCAAACTAGATTAGATTGATTTAAATTTTCAATTCAGTCAGTTTCAATTAACGCAAGAGAAACTAGTATATTCGTCATTGTCCATAAACAACTGGGGTCTCCCTCATTGAATCATGTTCATGACAGAAATCTAAATGAATTGTGTTGCATACACGAACTTCATCAGCAGCTGTCTGAGGGGTGCCGTGAGCGAGGCTTCATTTGGTATGTACTGCGCTAGGAATTTTGTCATTCCCAGCAGACGTTGGAGCCTTTTTTGTCTTCTGGGGTTGGTATGTCGACAATCGCCTTGATCTTTGTGTCGTCAGCCCTCTGTCCTGCTGCCGTGATGATATGTGGCATATACTTTACTGTGTCCACTTTGAACTGGTTCTTGTCTTTGTTAAACTTCACGTTTGCAGTCTTCGTCATGCTCCCGTTCTGATGACGTTGCTATAATCATGTCGTCTGCTATGACGTACACACCTGGAATGTCGCCGAAGGTCTCACAGTTCTTCTGTTGGAACACTTCACTGGGAGACTTAATCCCGAATGGGAGTCTGAGGAAGCGGAACCGGCCCCACGGCGTGTTGAAGGCGCATAGCTTAGACGATGGCTCGTCTAGCTTGATCTGCCAGTATCCATCCTTCTCATCTAGGATGGAGAAGAGGGGGTACGTTTCTGCATGCGTGAATCACGGGCGTGACGCTGGGGTCAATGTGTATGTGATGAACTCCGGGAAACTCGCCCAATCCTGTGAAGACCTCTGCATACCTCTGTAGCAGCTCCTCTTTGGTGGCTGGACGTTTTCCTTTTTGCGGAAATGCTGCTGTGAGTGCCTCTATCCTTTTCACCAGCTGCAGCTCCTCAAATGCCTCTCCACCCAGAATTGGCTTGTCTGCTTGGCTACTCATGTGAAAGTCCAGCACAGCTTTGCGTTTGGTCATCCTGCATTCTAAATATTCAACACCTTCTGCTGGTCGGCATGCTCCTTCAAAAGCTATTAGCACAGTCTCTGTAGGCCGCAGCCGAATGGGACCTGGTAGCTGCCCGTACATGTACATGGGAAGCACATTTGCATCGGCGCCTGTGTCCAGCTTGAAATGAATTGCTATGCCTCTGATTGTGGCTGTTTCGTGCCATACAGTGCCTTTTGCCTGGTGTGCTGCTTTCTTGTTCTCATTTCCAATCATGCCAATGTATAGAGAGTCCACTTCACTTTCTATATTATTTATAGTCTTTGTTTTATAGTTGCTGCTTTTCTCTGTGCCACCCCTACACACCTTTGAGAAATGGTTGTTTTTTCCACATTTGTGACACAAAGCGCCATAAGCTGGGCATTGACGGGGCTCGTGCTTGTTTGCACATTTATGGCAGACACTTGTTACCTGCTTCTTATTGCTTGGCTTGCTCTTGTTCCAACTGCCCGTGCGTGCTTGCCCTCCTGCTTTTCTTAATGCATCTACTGAGGTGTCATGGACAACAGGTGACGCTTGCATTGCATGTATTTGTGTCTTGACGAGCTCAGCTGATCTACATGTTTCTATGTCTCTAGGCAAAGTGAGCGCATTATCACCTAACAGTCTCTCTTTCAGATGAGTATCATTTATGTTAAACACTAATTTATCCCTAATCATGTCATCTTCATTTCTGCCAAACTCACAGTCTTTGTTCTTTCGACGTAGCTCTGTGATGAATCTGTCCACCGATATTCCTGATGACCGTGTGCGACCAAAACTGATGGCGTTCGAAAACGGCGTTCTTTCTGTGGGCTACAGTAGTCCCTAAATGCTACCAGAACTTCCTCCATCGTTGCTTCGTCTCCTTCATGGATAATGGTAAGTGTATTATACACTTCCAGCCCCTCCTCACCGACAGTGTGAAGCAGAATGGCTATTTTAACCTCGTTGTCTTTATCCACCGCACCTGAAGCGACCATATACAGCTGAAAACATTGCTCCCATCTGCGCCAGTTTTCAGCGATATTTCCGATGAGTGTCAGCGGTGACGGTGGCTTGAACTGCTCCATGTTCGCACGCTAGCACTTGTCAGCTCCCTGTTAATCTTCAGTTAACTTGTTTTTTATACCGTCCTAGACTTACTCCGTAACTCTGTCTTCAGACACCATGTTGTGACTTTATGTAATGTAGACTATTGTATTACTATTACTCGTGGGTTACTTACTCAATCGAATAATCATATACATACATGGAGGCAAGGATGCAGTTCGAGCTGATCTTTTACTGGCATTCAAGTCACGCCACCTATAGTAATACACAGTCGATCACAGAACACATCAGTAGTAACAGTCCAACACTGTCGAGCACCGAGCGCTCGATCCAATATACCACAGTTGGGCCTCTGCTAACTTTGCTAATAGCTTTGCTCCGTGATGATGCTGCTGCTCTGTGTAACGTGAGGCCCGTGTGATGTGGCTGTTTTGACGGTCGGTTGCTTCCAAACATCCGATTTTGGATGAACTGCCTCGGATACACTTTGACCTATTGTAGAATTAGAATGAGTTGAGCGAGAGACACCGGTTCCGCCCGGTCTTTGTTATAAAAGGGGGTGTGTACATTATTATATGAATTTATTTACTCTTATCCCTCAGTTTATTTGGTCCCGAGCTAGACAACCAGGGCTCATGCTTCAAGTAAAAATAATATACTGTGTTTTTTTTGTTCCCTGTGTTCTCTTCGTCTGGTTACATGCATTTGTTATGTAGTTTACACAGCACATGTTGCTGTATATATTATATATGAATTACATTTTTTGATATTTAAAAAAATGTCCTTATCTTTATCTAGTTTTTTATATTGCTGGAGCTGCAAAAGTTACCAACTAAATGTCTTCAGTTACCATAAAGCCTATGATGGGGGAGATGCAGCTTAGAATATATAGTGATTTTTGTCATTAGATGCAAAATTAATTTTTTATTGTTTTATTTCCCCTTATGTTTCAGAGTACATCAAACCAATCGGCAACACCCATGTTGCACGGTTTAAAGAACCATGTATATTGGAGTGCAACCTCTTCAACCTCAGGGGCTTAGAAGGTGGCCAAGTGGATTTCACTATTTAACAACATTCAATACATCCATGGGCATGAAGACCCCCTCTTCCCCAGAGACAAAGAAGGGTGAAGCTACCACAAAGCCTGTTAAAACAGAACCCACATTCAGTAAGTTGTAAAACACTATTTTATTATTGCAAACATGATAATAAATTCAAATGAATAATAAATAATTCTGAACGTTTTAAGTAAAAAACAAAGTTGGATTCAGGAAAACACTAGAAAATGAACAATTGAATGAAATGTTTTACAGATTATGTGGGTGACTTGATGAGGATGGTGTTTGAGGACCCAGCACCATTTGTGGAGTAGATGAAAAAATCCCCAACCCCAAGGATATATCATCCCAATATGACAGGCCGTGAAAAGGAGGAAGTGGTTGCTCGCCACATGTCAGGCTTAAGTCAAGGGGCAGTCGGAAGCCAACATACTGGTCAGCTGGATCAGGAAACTCCTGGCGGATGACTCGATGACGACCCTGTTGTGGCGTCCCACAGCATCAACTGCGAGAAAAACAATGAGGCAATATTGCAGTTGTAAATTGCCCCTCCTGCTAGATTTTGGAATATGTGTATATTTGTTGTTTCCTTACATTTACAGAAAATAAAGATATTTTGAAGAAAATTTCTTCATTTGTTCTGTGGATCTTGTTATATATTGAAAACTGATTTTTACTTTATTTCATGCAGTTGTACCCATAACATCTATTAATTAGAAACTAACTGTTCTTCTGTTCTGCACCACAGAGGTCCGTAGTCCATTCTGTAGATGTTGTAGATGTTCTGCAGGGTGTATAAGTTGAGGCAATTTAGGCTCAAGGCCTGCAGCTGAGAGGAATAGGGACCTGATTCATTCCTCTGAGAATAGATACCTTTTTACAAGATCTAATAGAGCCAATAATAATTGAGGCAGCAGCCCTGCATTACACAAATATTGATCCAAGAAGTAATGTGTGTTTCACTGTAAAACGGGTAAATACAAATTCGTTGCTGAATAAAAAATAAATCTGCACAACTTTTAGTTGAATTGATTTAGTCACTTATCAAAACAAACTAGATAACAAGCTATATTTTTTAGTAGGATAACTTTTTATTTCCCAACATAGGCAACGTTATTCTGATTCAATAAAAAGAGTTGTGCGTCGAGCCAGGCTCCAGTCTCGGTTGAAAAGCATCAGGACTACCGGCTTGTCCTTCCTCTCTGTCGGTGTCAGACTCGGGATTAAACTGGTACGGTTGAAAATTCGCCATTGTTGCTTAGCTAAGCAACGTCGGTGTTCGGAACGTACGTGTCTGGGGAAGAGGCGTGACATTTCGTACACGCCCTGACTGCGGTTGACCAATAACAGCAGACTGGGACAACTGACCAATCAGGTGCGGCTAAGCTTTTTTTTGCGGGGGGTCGAGAGTAAATCCGAGCATGACAGGCACAGGGTGTAAAGAGCCGCTGGAGGAACGGACAGTATGAGAACACTGAAGTCTTTTCCGAACATTGTGGGATGTAAACCTTTTCAAGTGGTGACCCTTTTTGAAAGTATGAACCTGAATATGAGCATAATATGGGCCCTTTAATGTAGCCACTATTGTCCTGGGGGGAGACAGGCTCGGATGAGCTCCCTCCAGGGATGGATGAGCTCCCTCCAGGGATGCCCTCAGCCACTGGTCTTCCAGTGTTCTGGCTCAAAGCCAGCTGCTCTGCCTCTGTCAGAGGTGGTTGTGGCGGCCCTCCTCCCGTTTTGCGAGCCTCTGCCCTAATTCTCTTAGCTGAAAAGAAGTCAAATGTTAATCTACTACACAGGATAATGAAGAACAAATATGTGTTCACAGTTAGCATGCTGTTGGGAGTTACAGGTATTACAAGTTGAAATAGCCACTGATATTTACATTGTTTAATATGTGAAATGATTACAACTATATGCCTTACCTGTATGCACTATATTCTTGTACTTCATATTCAGCTGCTGCCACGTTCTTTTTGTGCTTGTGGGATTGCACCTTACCTTACCTTGCACTGCTTTCAGTCGTGAGCAACGGGAATTTAACCCCGGTTGCCTGCGCATTAGACGGCATTGCTTATCATTACTGTTTTATACCGTCGAGGTGAAAATGAAATGTCTTTAACTTTAAATCTATTGACTATTTATTTCAGTCTTACGCGTTGACTCAGGCAGCAATTGCCTCCTACACAAACTGTCTCTGCTTAGCAGCTGCAGCTGTGTTGCTCCGCCTCCTAAAAATTTGCTCCTTTTCTCCATAAGCACGAAGTAAAATGTCAAGATCCAATGACGTGAAAAATTACGCTCTCGTCTTGTCTCCGGTTGGCCAGGGTAGTATCGGAGCTCCATTGATGATGATTTTATATTCAGCGGACACATGCGTAACTGTGTGAAAATAAACAGAGTTGATCTAACTAACTCAGAATAGCTGTTCTGGAACGGAAATCTCAGAGTTTCCCATCTAAGAGTAGATCAAGTCAGAGTTCAGGTTTAAGTTTAAAGTTTTTTAAACCTGCTTCCTGGAACAGGCCCCAGGTCTGTTTTGTTACCTTTTATTAACCCCCACCCCTTAACCTGCATTTTGGGTCAAAAACTGTGACATATACAACTGAAAGTTGTTCTGCCTCAAACTGCCTTAAATAGTGATAGAATTATAATGAAAAAATTCCAGGCATCAAACCAATTTACTTAATAACCATATAGATAATAAAAATGTATGTGTCCTCTTCCTTATTTCAGTGGAAATATCCACAGTATATCTCCTTACAACTACATATTTGGAATTTCTGTTTTCTTCCATCATTTATCTTACAGACATGGTATTCATATGTGCAAAATAGGATATTTTACAGTCAGAACAACATAATGATGACAACTATAATACAACTATATACAATATACCAGTGTGTGGGATGATTACAATTTCACTGGCATGCGAGGCAAATAAATGTTTTCTTTTTGCTTGTGCACAGCTCATGTGGTACCACCGTGGGCAAATGTCCCATCCAATCTGAATTATACAAAGGAGGAAACAAAAAATGATGGTGAAATAATAGGCCTGTCAAGCGATTAAAATATTTAATCAAGATTAATCGCAAATTTATTCAAGTTTTTTAATCTGTTCAAATTTTACCCCAATAAAATATTTTTTAGTGAAATAACATTAAAATGGTGCACTTAAAAAGTTGGTTACTGGAGGTTAACAAGAGGAAATTGTGAGGGAGTTTTATTCACTCACACATAGGCTGTACAATATTGAACATACAACACATTGTTATATATTTAGGAAATGTAATCTCAAAATTAACACGTAGTTACATACTACAGTGTTCATATAACAAGTTCAGATGGAACATAAGAAAAAAAAAATTCAATTGTGAGGGAGTTTTATTCACTCACAAACGTGACTGCTTTATGATAAACATCCACAAATTTAGACTTGTTCTAGAATATAAAATACATTCAAAACATGTAGTCTCATACTACAATATCCTGCTCCATCATATCACTCAACAAAACAGAGAGTAATGACTGTCAGAAGCCCTTACAAAAACCAATCAATAAACCTCTCAATAGAACGTACATCAGATACTTAAGCAACAACAGATTTGCCTTCATTTTGAACAATACAGTTTCTATTTTGTTGACCCGAGCCAGCTGCTCAGACACAGAAGTCTGTTCACATTTCCAGAAGACAGGGCAGTAGTTTCTTTTGCATAATATGCCCAGAGAGAGAAAACAACCTCTCACATGGTACTGATGTGGCAGGTGTTGCCAAGTACTTGCGAGCAAGGCAGGCTAACTTGTTGTGTGCCCCAGCATGTTTGGACCACCACTCCAAGGGACAATCCTTCATGCTGATGACAGGCTTGGCACCATAGCGCTCTATAGATTTTTCAATACAGTCCTCCTCATTATCAGATTCAGGATCAGAAGCAACTAAGAGAGCTGCTTTCTACTATGGAGGTTCAGATGTTGCTGTTTGCACTGGTTGCTGTGGGAGCATCTCCTCCTTCACAATGCCAGCAAGCAATGCCCACAACTCAGCTCTCTCAGATCTGTGCAGACACACTTTAAGTCCTTAAACCGTGGGTCAAGTGCTGTGGAGATTTTCAGCCATGTACTGTTTGTTTTGTCCTCGCATTTTTCCATGTCCAAAGTGAAGGTCTGTTTGAACTTGAGGATGTTATCTTCTGAAATCTCCATCACCGGAGACAGATGGCATAAGGCAGGCAGCACCACAGAACAGCATACGAACTTTTCTCCTCCAAGGAGTTCAGTGAAGTATTTGCAAAAGACAATTCAAAATTAAACTGTGAGGGACTTATTCACTTTTATATTCACTAATAAACAAAAAGCAATACCAAACACCTGTAAGATGGACGTGAGTCTAAAATAACTGCCCTTTAACTCAGTTGAAAGCATTGGCTCACGTTACGCTACATTAAGCACTGTGTATATCAGATTTGACACGGAACGTTTTAAGCTTCACCATGCAGCCAGAAAGGAAAAGAGTTACCTGCAGGGCTCCAGCAGTGTCTGCAGCTTCTGCAGCTCTTCCAGCTCAGCATTTGTTGGCATGATGACGTTGGTTTTATGCAGGGCTAGGGCCTCTCTCAGTGGTTCTTTTTTCCTCTGAACACGCTTCACCTTCTCCAGAGTGGAGTTCCATCTGGTTGGTTCATCTTGCATGAGTGACTCAGTCTTCAGCCCATGTGCGACTTGCTGTTTCTGGAGTTCTGCAGTATTTGGTGGACTTTGTTTAAAGTGCTCCACCACCTTTCGGCATTTGGACAGTGCACTGTCAAATGCCCTATTCTGCAAAGACACTGTGACAGAACGTTGAAGGCTATGCGCGGTGCATGGCAAATTTTCGAATGGCAGCTGTCTCATCGCTGCAACTATATTCCTTGCACTATCTGTGCTTAGTGTGCTTACCTTATTCCTGAGGTTCCACTGCTTTGCCACATCCATAAACTGTTCTGTGCACACTGCAGCATGATGCCTCTCCTCTGTTTTCATGCTGTTAAAGCATGTGAATGCAGTTTCCACTGTTCATCAATATAATGGGCTGTAGCCCCAGGGTAGCTCTGATTATCTACTGATGTCCAATAATCATCAGATAGTGTGACCGTCTGTATGAGCTCCAATTCCTTCACAAGATTTTCCCTCTCAGTTTCATACAGCTCGTGTATCCTAGAGACGACTGTGGCTCTTGAGGGTAACTCATAAGTTGGGTCATTGGACGCAATCCGAATTATGTTGCGCAGACCTTCATCCTCCGCTATGTGAATCGGCCTGCATGCTGTTGCAATCCATTTAGCTAACGCTATGGTTAGTTTGCTGGAGGTTGACGCGTGCATTGATTTTTGTTGAACATTGTCGAGTGTTTTCTGCTGTATATTACCGGAGCGAACGCTGCTGCTGCTACTGCTGTTGCTGCTGTTGCTGCTAATGCTGCTGCTGCTAGCTGTGGGCTTGGCTTGCATGTGATATTTTAGGCTGGAAGTACTCCGTTGATAACTAAGCTCAGCGTGACAATAAGTATACACAGCCTTGGTTTTGACAACCGAGCCGTCTAGCAACTTTTTGAAATGGAACTTCCCATTCAAAAGCCTTCTCTCCATCATTCAGCTACCGTCGGTATTCGAAGTCATGTGACGACAGGTGATTCCCAGGGTCAAAAAGTAACCTGCATTAACGGCACAAATTTTTTTATTTTTCATTAGCCGAAATGAGGACTGCTTGGTGGCGTAGTGGTTAGCACCTTCGCCTCACAGCAAGAAGAGGTTCTGGGTTCAAACCAACCAGGGCCTTTCTGTGTGGAGTTTGCATGTTCTCCCTGTGTATGCGTGGGTTCTCTCCGGGTTCTCCGGCTTCCTCCCACAGTCCAAAGACATGCAGAATGGGGTTAGGTTCATTGGAGACTCTAAATTGACCGAAGGTGTGAATGTGAGAGTGAATGGTTGTCCGTCTCTGTATGTGGCCCTGTGATAGACTGGCGACCTGTCCAGGGTGAACCCCGCCTCTCGCCCAATGTCAGCTGGGATTGGCTCCAGCCCCCCCGCGACCCTTAAATGGATAAAGAGGTAGACGATGAATGAAAATGAATAACCGAAATGAAAGCCAAGTATGACTGCGGTGCGGCTCTCAGGTAACGTCCAGGAATATCAGGTAATAACGTTAATGTTATGGAACAACAGCCAGTCAGTTATCTTCCAGCAACTGACCTAATGTTAACGTTACATTCTCTGGCTACAGATTATTAGAGTTACAGCACGGATATTTTGATTTTAAATTAATGTAGGATAGCGGCGGCTAACTAGTGTGATGTTAGCTAACGTTAGATCTAATGGCTCTAACGTTAATTTAAACCCTGACATGGCCTAACTCAAAAATTCTCATATTTGTCAGATGAACACCAATTTCCACATGCTTTAACAACGTTAACATATTTTTATTAAGTTAAGATAAAATAGTGCTTACCGTGGAGTTTGACAGCAGCAACGAAGCAGTATCCATCCTTCTCCTTTGTCAATTGTGGCAACTTTCTCCTTCCTTTATCGACTATCGACTGTGGCGCGAATATGGATGGCCGTGAAAAAGGATGACGCTGTTGCTGGGCGGAATTCAGATTCATTGTCCAACACATTAGCTGTGTTAAGCTTTTTACAAATTCTTTGACATTTTTCACACTTTAATGTAGAAATCCACACACAATGTGTTAAATGTGAAAACAACACGTTTTTGTGTCATCTTTTAACACATCTCTTCTAAGAGTGCAGGTTTGTACATGTCCGCTTTAATCTTTATTTCATTCATTTTATTACTTTTATCACATCCAACTTACACATGTTTTTTGCATTGATATGTTTTTCCTATAAATTATTAAAAAAAATTATAAGAAACAAAGGGAACATCCATCAATAGTGCACTGGTATCGGCGGATCAAGTAACGGGCTGGTAAGGAATGTGCGTTAGCAATTGTTCCAATCCAAGTTAAAGTTGCAAAAGGTACTAAGTCTTTTTTAACCTATTCCTTTCTTGATCGGGGCAGATCAGCAACATTTTGCACTGAGAAACTCATGAATCAACTAAACGCCAAAGGAAGCAGAACTGAAGTTCTTCTGAGAACTATGGGACAGGAAAAACCTTTCAAATGTTATGAGCTAACAGGACTAGAGGTTGGAAATATAGATGGAAGTGGATTTTTGATTTGCCTGAAGTATACACTCAAGCCAAGATCCCTGTTTCAAAGGAAAACTTGCTTACCCAATTTGACCTGCAAAGGTGACCTCATCTCAGTGGAATCCAATTGAAAGATATTGATGCTGACATTGAAATCTTGATAGGACTGAATGTTCCTAAGGTAATGGTACCCTTGCAAATAATTAACAGCCAAGGGAATGGACTGTATGCAGTCAAGACACTACGAGGATGGGTGGTCAATGGCCCGCTCAACTCTTGTTCTGCAATGTAACAATCTGGAACAATGTCAGTAACAGTTAATCCATTTCACTGGTGAATCTGAAGGTTCTGCTAATCAGGCAATACAACCAGGACTTACCTGAAAAGATATATGAAGAGAAGAGAGTCATGTGAGCACGGGAGATTCATGGACCTGGCAACAAAATAAATTGTACTGAAAAATTAGCACTACTACTTACCTTTACCTTTGCAGGACAAAGATATAGACTTTCCTAACAAATACCGTGTGGCAGCACAACATACATTAAACCTTGCCAAAAGATTTAAAAATGATTCTGCTTATGCTGCAGAGTACAAAACCTTTATGGATAATGTACTAAGTAAAGGGTACGCAGAAAAAGTGCCACAAGAGCAGCTTCACAGGAACGATGGCCATGTGTGGTATATACCTCATCATAGGGTCTACCACAAGCAAAAGAAAAAGTTGTGTTTGACTGTTCCTCATCTTACAGAGGTAAATCCCTTAATGTAGAACTTCTCCAAGGTCCATATTTAGCTAATAGACTAAGAGGTGTCGTGCTTAGGTTTCATCAGGAACGTATAGCACTAATGGTGCTTTCAGACTGGACGTGACCGGTGTGAAAGGACGATTGTCCCCGATGTTGCTGCTGCTATCTGGGACTGCCTCATGCCAGAGTACACCAGAGAGGAGTGGAGGGCAATTGCAGAGAAATTTGAGGAGAGGTGGAATTTTCCTCTCTGCTGTGGAGCTCTGGATGGGAAGCATGTCGTCCTCAAAGCCCCTGCAAACTCAGGATCCCAGTTCTTGAACTACAAGGGAAAATTTTAACTTCTCTTGGCAGTTGTAGATGCCAAATATTATTTCCGGGTGATTGATGTCGGGGGCTATGGCAGAACCAGTGATGGTGGGATTCTGGACAACTCCGCAAGTTGTTTTTGTTGCTGATGAGGCCTTTCCACTTTGGAAGAACCTCATGAGGCCATTTCCTGGGCGAACCCTGATGAGAGAGCGACCGATCTTTAATTGTCCCAAATTTGTCCCAAACTCGGCTGGTGGTGGAGGATGCATTTAGGATCCTTTCATACCAGTGGCGGTTGTACAGAGGTGTCATTGAGGTCCATCCAGAGGTTGCAGAGAAGTGTTGGAAGGCTGCCTGTGTTGTCCACAACTCCTGCGGAGGTTAACCCAGATGACTGCAACAAGGAGCATCACAGTTGGTGAGGTGGAGACTCTGCCAGGTCTGGTAAGAATTGCTGCCAACAACAGTCCTGATGGACTCTCAACAAGAGAGTCCATCAGGGTGAGAGAGGCATTCAGCTCCTTCTTCTCAGCAGAGGGAGCTGTCCCGTGGCAACAAGAAGTGTAGTGCACAAGAAAACATCCTTTAAGACACATTATTAAAGCGCAAACTTCCTGCAATATTATGCCATATGAATCATGAATATCAGCACCCAAATGATATACACCTGTGTTTGTACATAGGGGTCAATAATTCATATTCCAAAGTTAAATATCTAATGAGATTACAGTTAAAAGGTCAATTGAATATATTATTTTCGTAGTGCTGAAAAATTCTACGATATTTTCCTTAATAAAACAGAAAAAGAATAAACATTACTGTAAAGCGTAGATTATTTACTTGCTGTAAAAATGCTGTCAACATTTTAATGTTTGATATTAAAATGGAATAAACATCAAGAGTAGGGCTGCAACGACGCGTAAATACATTTTTTTTGCGTAGAATGTGTCGACGCGTCGCACTGGCGCCATTATTGGCAGGAGTCGCCAATAATGCCGACTCTGACTGCCGGGTGTGCAGAAAATGCCATTTCATCTGAAAAGGCTCTGACCAGATCTTCCTAAGTGTAGGAATTTAATCAAACTGAGGCCGAATATAATGGTGCTCTGCACGCTTTGCAAAACAGAAATGGCCTATCAAAGCAGCACAAGTGCTATGCACGAGCATCTGAAAAGAAAGCATCCCAGGGCTCTCCGACCTCAAAACGACAAGGCACCAGCGTAAGTATTTATTACATCGAGTTTTGGGCCTGGGAGTCGTTGTTGGATGATTATCCGTTATGTTTAAAACTAGGGATTGGCACTGAAACCCGGAATTAAACGGGCCTCGGGGCTAAATTATGAAGTACCGTAGTATCAGTAAGCTCCGACGTTATCTGGGCTGCTAATGGTATTAGCAATTAACGAATTCGATTATGATGAATTTTTGCTGTCTGTGTGTCTGTGTCTGTGTCTGAGCCTGTGATGTGCAGGGACAGGACCATCTCTCTCTCTTTCTCTCTCTCTCTCTCACACACTCTGTGCAAGAATTTTTCCATGAAAAGGATGTCACTGTATGCACTCCCCAAATGGCCGGTAGACTCTCTGATAGCATCCTCAAGATGATTGTCAAGGATATGAGACCCCTTTCTATCGTGGAAGGTCAGGGCTTCTGTGAGATGATTAACGAATTTCACCCAGGGTACACACTTACCTCCAGGATTCTTCACTAAGCTAATGGAGAGGAAATATGAGGATAATCTTGAGAGAGTGAAAGCATCACTTAAAGAGGTCAAAACAAGAATCACACTCACCGCAGATGCATGGACAAGTATCGCCACTGAGACATACTTGGGCGTCACCTCCCACTTTATTACAGTTTTTCTCGATTGATTTGGTACATTTACTGAAACAGACTTACAATTGTCAAAACTCTAAATACAATCCTCACACCAAGTGTACATTCAGCACACCACTCTGTGACCTGCAAAAGGTGGTCACTCAATCAAAACAATAAACTCATGTTGAAAAAGTAAATAAAGCCATCAATGAAAAAATCTTTGTCATCAAAACAAAAGGTTACTTTATCATTGGTCAGACCAAGACAGTCATAATGCATAGACATCTTGTCAATGACAGTGTACTCTGAAAGTGTGATAGTTACCCACTGTAATATTGTCCAATTGCTAACAATGTATATTTAGGAAGCTGAATAGTATTGATGTCAGCCATGGCACACACATTTATTTCTCATTGTATGTATACACAAGCCAAACGCAAATACATAAAGAAAGCTTGTACAGAAAAAAAAGTAACATTATCAGGAACTACTGTACAATATGCTGCAAATTTATCAACCTCATGGGTCATCCAATCTCCTCTCTGTCTGGCCACAACATTTAATCCACATCACACCTGATATCTTCACTTGCAATGCAACGAGGGAAAACAATTTTGGCATGGCGCAGCCACCCCCTACAACAATCTGTTGTGATATCCTCACAACCAGCATCCATTGCAAAAAATTGCAGTAAGGACATATACCTTCCATCTCTGTGCAGAAAAGCACCCCTGAACGGGATTTAGAAATGGGGAGATTGTGGGAGAAACTCCATCACAAAACGTGGGATGGCAACAAACCTTTCCCTCACTGTATTTGAACGATGGGAACTTACGTTGTCCCAAACTATAACAAATGTACCACATAACTATTATGTATCTAATATGTGTGATTGTTGGTTGCTCTATTTAGCATGTAGGGATTTACAAAATGAACATGTGTATAATTGCATTTGAGAACAATATGATTCAATAGCAATGAATGCAAACTATTTTGATATGTAAGGCTAACTCAGTGCATTTTGTGCCAAAGCAACTATAAATGAATATAGTCATGTGAACATCTGATCCTAATGTTCATATAAATAGTCATATAGTTTGACAAAGTTTAATAGTCATTTGACGATTATGCCAAAGCGATTGAGAAAAACTGTAATGAAGACTGGGAGCTCACTTCATATAACCTGACCATAATGCCATCGGAAGAGCGTCATACAGCTGGAAATATTGCTGCTTGGGTGGAGAAGGCAGCTGAGAAATTTGGCTAGCAATGACTAAAATAATAGTTATTGTGCATGACAATGCATGTAATGTTGTCTCTGGACTCAGGATGTTGGAAGAGAAGCATGGGGTTACTTCTCTCAGGTGCGCTGGCCATACACAGTTGGTTGTTAACCATGCTCTGAAGGACGCCCAGATCAGCAAGGCACTCGGGGCTGCAAGATGTCTGGTAGAACATAAAAAAAAAGTGAACTGGCTAGCACCAAGCTTAGAGCAAAGCAGCAACAAATGGGTACTCCTGATCATAAGTCAATTCAAGATGTATCAGTAAGATGGAACAGTACTTTGTATATGATCAGCCGGCTGCTGGAACAGAGGTGGCCCAGGACCGCAACCCTCTCAGACCGGGAAGTTACACAGCGAGGGAAGGGCTTCCTGGATCTGAAAAGCGATCAGTGGAGCCTATTTGAGGAATTGGAACAAGCCCTTTGAGAGTGCCACTGTCTTCCAGAGTGGAGAGTCTTATGTGACTGTTTCTGCTCTACATGCGCTGGTGAATGGCCTCCAAAGGTCCACACAGAGCACATCATTTGACACCATACCTGTCAAGGCTTTTCAGGGAGCTAAAGCACAGGAGCACATCAGCTTCAAGATGGGACCTGGAGACCACATTCAAAGATGAGGCACAAAATGTTTACATTGTTACAGGTGCCCTCGACCTGAGATTTCGCAAACTATAGTTCTGGCCAGCAGAAGAGAGCCTAAAAGTGCAAGTCAAGGTTCAAGCTCTTGCATTGCAAAAAAAAAGAAGGAAGAGAGCAGTGTTGCCAACTCCTTAGTAAGGAAAGTAGCTATTGGTTGTCCTAAAAGTTGCTAAATGACGGCATCACCTAATTTGCATAATTGGCCTTGTGCATGTCATTGCAATGGACGCGTTAGGAGAGACGAATAACATCGTAGGAGAGTAAAAAAAAAACTAAATATGTTTAGAACTACAAATGAACCTTCTTCTGTCAATCTTTGTTTTTTTTAATCACACAATAAATGCAGTAATTTATTTTAGACAAAGAAAATTTTACATTTACATCCCATCCTGACTATAAACCAGGGCGGGATCAGCCAGCGGCGGCATTGCGGATGAGCGATTAATTTGCTGTCTGGACGCAAAGGGGTGAACGTCATCTCCTGTTCTGACTGCAGCTCTGACTGCAGCTGGGAGTGACTGCTGCGCCTCCTGTGAGTGCCCTGGGAAGGGCCCATGGCAGCATCCGCTGCTCATTGAGAAGAGTAAGAACGATACATGCTTTCAGTCTCCAAAAGTCTCCAATAACACCAGAAAAAGTCGCTAGATTTGCTGCTAGTCGCTTTTTTGAAAAAGAGTCACTAGAGGGGTCTGAATACTCGCTAAATATAGTGAAAAAGTCGCTAAGTTGGCAACACTGGGAGAGAGAGGAAACAGCAACATAATGACTTAGCAAGTGCCAAAACACAGTTTTCAGATAGGAGGCCAGTGTCTCTGCTGGACACTTTGCTTGGCTCAGATTCAGATGAGAAGAGCAACAGTGATAAAAGGCTGAAAGGTTAATGGAAGTTATGGTTATTATTTATTGATAAATTAACCAAAAGAGTAATCTAAAAAATATCGAAAGATTAATTGATAAGAAAATAATTGTTAGCTGCAGCTGTAGTGTGACAACCTTTGTTCGCCGTTTCAATGTATTATGGCGCTTTTCTTCATAAAAGACATATTTCGTTTTACATCATTGTGGAGAATTATGCAGCATGTATTTTGGGGGGGAAATGAAATGACAAATGTATATTGATATATGGAATGTGTTATAATGTGCTGAATTAACAGTTGATTTTGTATGTTTGGTATATTCCACGTGACTACACTTGTGCACCTGAATTCTGGCTCCATTGAATGTTATTGTTTAAATTATTTTTGGGTCAGAATGTTGGAGCCATGTTATCAAGAGGAGGAGGTGGCGGATGGCCGACAGGCGGAGATGACAGTGGTAGACGGCCCAGAGGAGGAGGTAGTGGTGGTGAATGGACCGGAGTCAGAAGCAGAGGGCAGTCCAATAGTGGCAGTGGTGGAACAATCCACTGAAAACTTAGGTGGAACTCCTGGGTGTTCCTCTGTATATGCCATCAAGTGATACCTGTTGATTTTAGGAGTTGTCACTTTTTCCTTCGATAGCAACCATGGTATAGGGCTCAAGGTAGTTTAGATCTAACCAGCCTCCTTTCCTCTTATGGCTCCTAACGTTCAACCTCCACACTTTCACGCCCACATGAAAATTAGAGGTAGCTTCGCCTTTTGTTTTTTTGTTTCTTTTGACTGTGCTCTGTTGTTATTTGAGATAGCACTCTGAAGAGCTTCGTTGAACTTCAGAGTGTCCTCAGTTATCTCTTCAACAGGCAAGTTGTCCTCAACGCTGCTATCCATCCTTTAACATCATATTGATGTTAAATAAAAACGTTAAAATAGATTGTTATACGGTTACATTATGCCAACATTTACGCACATACATTTACATATATGTACAGTCAAGCCTGAAATTATTCATACCCCTGGCAAATTTTTACTTAAAGTTACTTTAATTCAATCAGCAAGTTTTTTCTTGGTTGGAAATATTGCCATTCTTCTTTAAAATTTACACTTATGTTACTTTCTTTCCCTGTCAGGTGAGTCGGTGTGTGGCTATACTTTTAATAGTTTTTTTAACTTAAGTTCATTTATCTTCATATCTTTAAAAGAACAAAAGTTTTATAACTTACTCTTTTTTTCCTAGAGCACTGTCCAAATTGGTCCAAAAATAAACCTGAAGAATGGGACAAGCATTTGGACACTTTCATGTTTGGCTTAAGGACAAAGCGCCAAATAACAACAAAGTTGTCACCTTACTTTTTAATGTGAGGGAGAGAGGCAAGATACCCTTCTCAAATCCCTGATTAATACAGGGTCAGTTGATCTTACATAATGCACTCATATACAGTCAAGCCCGAAATGCGCTACTGCTCACTTCCGGGAACTATTGAGAGGCTCGATTTTCAGCCATTGCTGGGAAAAAAAATGGTCCATTGGAGTGAACTGAGATGTTGCTACTCTGTCTCTCAAGGGCTCTGGTGTGAGTGTTTGCAGCAGGAGGCGTGGCTGTCTCTCTCTCTGCTGCCCTGATGAGCTCATATGACACACCGGGCGTCAATCACCACAATCACCGTCTTCACAAAATGCCTGTTCATGGCTCCACTTCTGTGCCAGATAATTCCGTCTCAAAACATGCGATTAATTATTTCGGATTATCTTTGGAATTTGTGAATGGATATCATTCAAAAAGTTAAAGTTGACTTCTTTTACCTTAGGAGGTAACAGCATCGAGATATAACGTGACCGTATATTCTTAATGTGATCAGTGCCGGCCCTGGCAATGTTGGTGCCCTAGGCGCGATTTTTGATCAGAGCCCCCCACCCCCAAGGTGTTAACAGTACATAACCCACCACCCCAATATTTGTCCAACACTAATCACCACTTGCAATGCAAGAAATTAAAGATTGTACAACATATAAGATGTGCAATATATTATAATATACAATAATGCCAAATATTAATTAACAAATAATTCAAGAAACTTTTGAGAACTGTTGAGAATAATTTCATCCTTTTTTGACTCATTTTGCAGGGTGTTCTTAAAGACTGACATAACACTGTCATAAAACACTTTATTTGTATGGGTGTTCATAAAGACTGACATAACACTGTCATAACCATGACATGACACCTGTCATAAATATCAATGAATGCTTATGACAGTTGTCGTTAAGTGTCATTCGGCAAGTTATGTCACCTTCGATGCAAAGTTGACATTGTTTGAGATGTCCTTGTTATGACAACTTGACATGAACCAAGACAACAAAACCTGTCATAAACATGTCATAGCAGACATAACTGGCAAACCTAAAAAAAACATTTAGCTTGATATCTTAACGCGACATTAAACCGTCATAAAAGGATGGTTTTGACACTCGCTGTCACAAGACCATTACAATTGTGTCATAAATGTTGTCCTTTTCATTAAGATGTCGTCAAGTGTAACTACACTGCCAAAGGAGTTTATAACTGTCTCATTTGATAATGATTTTAACTTTTCATTAAGATGTCATTAAGTGTCATTACATAGTCAAATCAGTTTATAACAGTGTCGTGACTGTTTTCTTAGAATTCAAGTAAATTGGAACAGTTAGATTCCTCAATTAAGATGTCATTATGTATAATTACATAGTCAAACCAGTTTATAACAGTGTAATGACTGTTTTCTTTGAATTCAAGTGAGGTGGAATGATTTTAATGTTTCTTTAAAATGTCATTAAGCGAAATTACACTGTCAGATGATATAAATACTGTACCTTAACAAAAGCAACAGACAAGTCAAGAGATAGTGTTTCCTTCGTGTATTTAAACACAAAACATTTATCAACAAAAAGGCAGCAGACATTGTCAGATTTTATGCTGCTCAACACACCATTGTAATGACGTACATTACATTGTAATGGCACTCTATCATTTTAAGATGAAGCAGAAAAAACAAACTTCCTATATATATTGTGTATGTATAAACATTAACTTTTTTAACAAAGTTTAACACCAACTTTAAACAATTTAAACTCAAAATTTAAACAAGTGTTCAACGATCATTCTTAAGTATATTTATACATGATTGGGTGGAGCTTTCCATTTTTTTTGTATGCTGTGATGGTTTCGGCCATCTCCTGATCTGTAGCCTCGCGGCAATCCTCTGCAAGCTCAGAAATTTTTATGTGCTCTTCATCACCTGTCAGCAGACCTTGGAAAGTGTCCTGAAAGGTAATTGCGGGCTCAGCAATGATTGCTGTGCGTGGAATCGTGTTTCGATCCACATTCATTTTCGCGAAGGCTTTCTTCATGGATCCACACTTTTTGAAGATCCGAAGGATTATTTTTTTTAGCAGCAGCAACAGTGAGTGAATCATCAGTTTGAGTGTGTGTCTGTTAACATGTTAGTAGAGCATTAGCTGTAGCATACAATGATGGCTCTTCTCTATCTCAGTGGCTAACATTACTAGCTTGGGCAAAAGTTTATATCATTTTCTGTGTAGCAATGCCATCATAAGAGATTTATCAGGTCATATAGGAAACATTTTGGAAGGGCTTGGGAAAATAGACATCTCAGGTGTGTAACAAAAAAACAATTGTATATAATAATATATCCTTACACTCTGTGCCTGAAAACCCAGCCTATTTCAATTTCTCCTCCACAAGTTCCTTGAACATCTGGTACTGCATAAATGTTAATTGTAGTGCATTTGTACCTTTCCCAGTAGATGAGGGCATGCTGGGGGCTTCCTTAATTTGGGAAAGTAGGGAGTCCTTGTCAGCTTTCAGGTCCCTGTTGGCCTCCTCCAGGTAATTAATGCGCTCCTCAAGGTGTTCAATCTTCTGTCGATCCATCTTGGTTTGTTCCTTCAGTTTGGCCAACTCCAATGGCCCTGTTGGAGACACTGCAACAGAGGAAGTACTCTAAGTGGATTATTGAGGTCAGTGAATGGTGGTGGTGTACTGGAGTGCATTATATTGATCTGTGTCCTTATATGTTTGTCTAATTCATTAGCATACATAAATTCATTGCACTGCAGTACACCAACACAATTCCCAGTACTTTTGTGCATATTGTTTTTTGAAAGGATAGGCAAAAATGGAAATATGTGCCTCAATCAGCCAACTACTATATATATATATTAGTATAAAGTAAGTAAGTACATTTCTAGCCCTGCTGATGAAAGAAGTAAAAAAAACAACATAATTAAACTAGACTTACTTGGTTTCTTCTGGGAATATTTCTTTGGCTTTCTTTTCTTTGGCTGAATAGGGACCTCTTCAAATTATTGTGCCAAGTCCTCCTCCACAGCTTGTAGCATAGGCTTAGCTTCATTATTTTCCACAGCCTTCCCACCACGTTTGCTGTAACGGGTATCCATCTAGCTACAGTTGTGTAAGCAAAGAACACAGCACCATGTCATACCAGCTAAGGTTACATTAGTTGTTTAAAATGAAAAATTAAAAACAAGAAAACTGGAGTAAATACTACTAACTAGGGCTGTGCGATATGGACCAAAAGTCATATCGCGATATGTTTTAGCTGCATTGCGAAAATCGATATATATCGATAAATTTTTCCCGTAAAGAAATAACAGTGTTTCCGCTGGTAACGTTTCAATCTTCGCCGCCTCAGCAAAAAACAACAACAACTGGTGACTCCAGTCTCCGCCCCGGTGCACTAGACTGTGGCGGTCCGTCATAATCTAATTTGTTGCGCCATATACTTAAAATATTCGACACTCCTCAGAGCAATATGAGAGGTGCGTTCACCGCTCTACTCCTAACAGAGGGAGGCGGAGCCTTGCCGCTGCAGCTGTTCATTGGTCTGCGGTGTTGCGCTTTTCTTTTTTTAAAGCAAAAAGTGACCTGCAGTTAAGGGAGGGCGATCTGACAAGTTTGTACTTTAATTCGAATGGAGAGAGGAGCCGCGTACTGAGGAGAGAACAGATCCGTGCGTCTCTGTCTGTCGGAGCATGTCCAGTGCAGTGGGCGTGGCCAAGTCTGTGGCAGACAGTGAACAGCTCCAAGTCTGGTTGCAACAAATGTTGTGCAACTTTCGAAACATTTAGTGAAAATGTATAAGTGTATTGTACTACTATTGCACTTTGTGGCGCTGCTGTAAGTGGTGAACGAGGTTTGAGGTGCTGGGACATTTTGTCGCAACAGGTGAGCCGCATTCTCTACAGAATACATTTTTCCGCTTCGTATCATTTCCTTTAAATCCAAACCACCTCCAAATGATCGTGCCATTGTTTTTGGTTTCACGCACCAACTCTTCTCTCTCCTCTGCGTCTGTCTCCATCTTGCAGGACTGTGTGAGTGAGCAGGTGGGGAGGGGCGGGGAGACGGTGTGTGTGTGGGAGACACGAGTTGAATTCTTTTTCGATATACAATATAAAATTCGTACTACTAACCTCTATGCTACTAACGTAATAGCCTGTTGGCTGCCTTGTAACAGAGACGTAAGGACTTTGCTTGTAAGTACTTAAAGGCTATGGAGATAGCAGCCAATTTAAGCTAACTAGCATTAGCTGCAGAACGCTAACTTTACCTAAAACGCTAAAGACCATAGACTGTAAACAAAAGGACTGACGTCACAGTTATAATGTAATGTAAAAAATTACATACCGGTATTTCGTATTTTCTTACCTCAAATAGTAAACCTTGAGGAGACTCCTGATTCCTGGGATTTCCTGACCTGTCCGTCTCTGTCGCCGAGGGATCTACCTATTGGATAGTCACGTAACGTAAATGTTACGTTACGCGCGCACAACAACACTTGTAAACAGTTTTCCATGATAATGAGAGCTTTTGGAGCACCATTTTTTTTTTATTGACAAAAGCTCAATGTTTGAGAGATCATTCATGATGAATTAAATACTAAAATTTTCTACAAATCTTAAAAAAGACAATTTATAAAGATGCAATCCCCTGTAGACACACGTGCAGCGCTGTTTTGTCTAGTTAGTGGAGCATTGAGCGACGAGAAGGAGACTGATACTTTCTGATACTGATACTTGACTGATACGTCGTTAGCTCCGTTAGCTCGGTTAGCGCAGCTACAGTCGAACTGGAGTGCTCCGTTTACTAAACGAAATGAGCAGCGCAACAAATAACCTGTGTACCTCTGTTGTTAAAGTTTAGCATTACTTTAGAGACTCATTTTTACAATCGGGAGTCACATAAACATGACATCAAGCGCGTCTTTTTCCGATCAGTCGTCATGGAAACATGAAGCTTTAGCTCTGCCAGTTAAGCTGTGTTTGGACCAGAGTGAAAACAAACGTGTGTACGAGCTGAAAAATGAAACTATGTTTCACTGTACACACCAAAAACAACCACTGTGGCTGCAATTGGGCAGTTTTTAAATCAATTATTCATTTTTAGATTCATATTTGCTATTTTTCAGTTGTGTCTGACTGTCAGACTAGATAATAAAATAAAGTTAAATGTGTCTTTCAATCTTTGATTTATGTTTTACCAAAGGTTTAACCTGAACCAGCAATAATAATCACATCAAATCCATGCAGTTGTAGTAGTATACTATACACACACACACGAACACAGTAGGCTTATATATATATATATATATATATATATCCATTTACAACTCACCGGTAGCCAGTGAAGAGTGGCAAGGATTGGAGTGTTGTGGTCACATCTCTTAGTACCTTTTGGATAAGTTGAAGTCTACGGATGTTTCCCTTACTGATCCCAGAGTACAGAGGATTGCAGTAGGCTAGTCTTGAAGAGATAAACGCATGGACAACCTTGTCTAAATGTCAGCATCTTTTACTTTTTTACTTCTTTTTCCTCAGGGTCTGTAAGCATCATAAAAGTTCCCCACAGTCTGTACGTAATGGCTCAATATTCACCAAGTCTCACATCCCTCTGACAAAATGGCTTGAGTTCATGCACAGGTACAGTATTAATGTATCAAATTAATGTATCTTTTTTTTCGTTACATATTTAAATAACATATTTAGCAGTGATTTATTTATGTGTAATTCATGTAGGATCCTTCTATTGAGAATTCTGTTCCACCAGCACCTCTAATTTTATTCAAGCTATTTATGTCTTAAAATAATTAAATCTTACTTTCATCTCAGCCCAATTCATCAATTATGTTTCTTAACTTTTTTCTTTCTTCAGATTTGCCCAGGGTTTGCAGTTGATGCAACTTGCCATGATCAGCAGCTGCAAGCTCCAGGACTTTGACAAGAATGGCAAAAGTATTCCGAAAGGTTGTCACAGACTAATCTCTAACTATAATTAGGTATAAAACAGATACATAAGTCACCACTCTAGGCAATTGGATTCTACATCGCTGCAGAATTATTTGGTCCACTCAGTGACACATGCAATGCAACTTTATTCCTAAACGTGTGCATACATATTTATCAAATTCCATACTAAGGCATAGTTATAGCTCAAGATGCTGATATTTTATTTTCACATTTGAAGGTGTGCATTGCTGCTGTCTAGCGACTGAGGAAAAGATGGATGAGGATTAGTGGTCGTCATCGATTTTTTGTTATTGATGATAGCAAATTTGCCCACAAACGAAAGGTGGGCTATATATTTGTATGCATCTGTACTATATTTATATCAAGATTTTATGATGAGTAATATTTTATACTTTATCCGGCAGTGCATGTGGGAAGAACACATGTTAAAATGCAATACAGCCCAAACCTTATGAAGGATTTGTGTTTTCTTATTTACTTTTATTACCATCGTGGTCGATGTGGCAACACTTGGCGCCGTGAACGGCAGTGGGTCTTTGGGATGTTGGAAGTCGACAGGAAGTCCAGAAGACCCATTCTGAGACTCGTCAGGGGTCGCAGAAGGAAGACACTTATAGGTCATATTAGACGCCATGTCAGACCCAGAACATCCATCCTCAGTGATAAATGGCGTGCCTACAAGGGGCAACTTGCCCAGTATGGGTATGATCATTATTCTGTCTGCCATAAAAACAACTTGACCGAGAGACTGGTGCTCATACTCAGCATATTGAGCGTGCATGGCAAAGCTACAAGCTGGAAGTATGGCGTCACAGAGGGAATCGTACTCCTGAATCACTCAAGCTTCATCTCAAGATGATAGAGTGGCACCACTGGTTAGGTGTACGCCATTACAATGGTGTGTTGAGTAGACTTTTCCATGATGTGAAAAACCAAGTAAAGTAAAAATAAAATCTGACTCTCTACAATGTCTGCTGGCATTTTGTGGATAAATGTTTTGTGTTTAAATACACAAAGGAAACACTATCTCTTGACTTGTCTGTTGCTTTTGTTAAGGTGTTTATATCATCTGACAGTGTAATTACACTTAATGACATTTTAATGAAACATTGAAATCATTCCACTTTACTTGAATTCAAAGAAAACAGTCATGACACTGTTATGAACTGGTTTGACTATGTAATTACACATAATGACGTCTTAATTGAAGAATCTAATTGTTCCACTTTACTTGAATTGAAAGAAAACAGTCACGACACTGTTATAAACTGATTTGACTATGTAATGACACTTAATGACATCTTAATGAAAATTTCTAATTGTTCCACTTTACTTGAATTTTTAAAAAAAGTCACGACACTGTTATAAACTGATTTGACTATGTAATAACATCTTAATGAAAATTTCAAATTGTTCCACTTTACTTGAATTTTAAAAAAACAGTCCGACACTGTTATAAACTGATTTGACAATGTAATGACACTTAATGACATCTTAATGAAAAGTTAAAATCCTTATCAAATGTGACAGTTATAAACTCATTTGGCAGTGTAGTTACACTTAACGACATTTTAATGAAAAGGACAACATTTATGACACAATTGTAATGGTCTTGTGACAGCGCGTGTCAAAACCATCCTATTATGATGGTTTAATGTCGCGTTAAGATATCAAGCTAAATGTATTTTTTAGGTTTGCCAGTTATGTCTGCTATGACATGTTTATGACTTGTTGTCTTGGTTAATTTCAAGTTGTCATAACAAGGACATCTCAAACAATGTCAACTTTGCATCAAAAGTGACATAATTTACTGAATGACACTTAACGACAACTGTCATAAGCATTCATTGATATTTATGACAGCTGTCATGTCATGGTTATGACAGTGTTATGTCAGTCTTTATGAACACCCATTCAAATAAAGTGTTAACTAGTCTTTCAAGCAATAGAGGGTGAGGATGGAGGGTGGCGACGTTGAGCAGCAAGGCAGCTGTTTTTCGCGTCGCCCCCCATGGATGACGGCGCCCTTAGCATTCACCTATACAGCCTATGCCAAGGGCAGGCTCTGAATGTCATCATCATTAAAATCCCTAAGACTGTATTTCCTTCTACTAGGATTCGGAAAATTCTCTTTCAAAAGAATATTTTTTAATAACCGTGTTTGTAGGTTTCCTATTGCACCGGTCAAAACCTTCAATGCTAAGCTGCCTCAGTCCAGGGAAGATATTAGAAAACAAAATATCCTGTTTGACCAGCGATTTTAAAGAGGTAGGTATCATTTTCATCAACTTGTCATCCAATATATCTCCTTCATCATCCATAAAGTGGGCAATAAACCAGATCCCCTTAAACCTCCATTCCTCCATTCCCTTTCTACCACACAATGGGCCTCATGCATGAACCGTTTACATGCACAAATTTGTTCTTAAATCGTGCGAACGAGTGATTTAGGAGAACTTTACGAATGGTTGAGACTTGTCGTTGGAGTCACGTAAAATTAGTCTGCTGTTAAATCTAACCACGTTATTCCACTTATGGATCACTATTTCATCACTTCGAAGCAATTTTACACATACACGGAACAAAATTATAAACGCAACACTTTTGTTTTTGCCCCCATTTTTCATGAGCTGAACTCAAAGATCTAAGACTTTTTCTATGTACACAAAAGGCTTATTTCTCTCAGATATTGTTCACAAATCTGTCTAAATCTGTGTTAGTGAGCATGAGATAATCCATCCACCTCACTCAGATTAGACAGCATGATTATTGCACAGGTGTGCCTTAGGTTGGCCACAATAAAAGGCCACTCTAAAATGTGCAGTTTTATCACAGCACAAACTCACAGATGTTGCAAGTTTTGAGGGAGCGTGCAAATTGGCATGCTGACTGCAGGAATGTCCACCAGAGCTGTTGCCCGTGAATTGAATGTTCATTTCTCTACCATAAACCGTCTCCAAAGGCGTTTTAGAGAATTTGGCAGTACATCCAACCGGCCTCACAACCGCAGACCACGTGTAACCACACGAAGCCCGGGACCTCCATATCCAGCATCTTCACCTCCAAGATCGTCTGAGACCAACCACCCGGACAGCTGCTGCAACAATCGGTTTGCATAACCAAAGAATTTCTGCAAAAACTGTCAGAAACTGTCTCAGGGAAGCTCATCTGCATGCTCGTCGTTCTCATCGGGGTCTCAATGTGACTGCAGTTCGTCGTCGTAACCGACTTGAGTGGGCAAATGCTCACAGTCGATGGCATCTGGCACTTTGGAGAGGTGTTCTCTTCACTGATGAATCCCGGTTTTCACTGTACAGGGCAGATGGCAGACAGCGTGTATGGTGTCATGTGGGTGAGCGGTTTGCTGATGTCAACGTTGTGGATCGAGTGGCCCATGGTGGCGGTGGGGTTATGGTATGGGCAGGTGTATGTTATGGACAACGAACACAGGTGCATTTTATTGATGGCATTTTGAATGCACAGAGATACTGTGACAAGATCCAGAGGCCCATTGTTGTGCCATTCATCCACGACCATCACCTCATGTTGCAGCATGATAATGCACCGCTCCATGTTGAAAAGATCTCTACACAATTCCTGGCAGCTGAAAACATCCCAGTTGTTGCATGGCCAGCATACTCACCGGACATGTCACCCATTGAGCATGTTTGGGAGGCTCTGGATCGGCGTATACGACAGCGTGTTCCAGGTCCTGCCGATATCCAGCAACTTCACACAGCCATTGAAGAGGAGTGGACCACAAGCAACAACCTGATCAACTCTATGCGAAGGAAATGTGTTGCACTGCGTGAGGCAAATGATGGTCACACCAGATACTGACTGGTTTTCGCAGTTATCGATTGTCTTGCTTTGGCGAGTGTTTAAAAAAAAATTTAAGCCACTTTTTCAGTGTAACTTTCATTACATTACACAGCTTAACGGGGCAGTAAGCGATTATAAAGCAAAACATGTTTTGTAAAATTAGCAAATATTTCCTCACTGTCCGCTTAAAATATCCAGGTTTTTGGCTCAGCCCTGGTTCTGTAAATCGAAAACAAAACAAATGGCTCACTGTGTGCTCACTCGTCACACATTAAGAGACATGGCCTAGTGGTTTGTGAATCGGTCTCCCACACCAAGGACCCTAAACAAGTGTTGCACACTCAGAATAAACAAGTTAATCTAAGTGTTGTATACTGAGAATAAACACGTTTTTATTAGTAACCATCTCAAGTTTAAATTTTTCTTTACTTTATTTTTGTGAGGCAACAAGTTTTCATAATTTTTTTGAGTAAAGCCAACATATTAGATTTTACACAAATGGGGGCAAGTAGAAAGAATGGGCCTCATGCAAGAACATCTTCGTATTTTTTATCTTAAAGTTCTGCTACATCTGTGCGTATGGTGAGTTCGTACGAACAGGCCACGTCAGATTAATCAAACGCTTCTATCTTCAGAAAAATCTGTAAATTACGAGCGTAAACAAGATGAATGTCACCTGTGCGTATTAGAGCGAGTATGCCCGCGGATCGCAAATAAGCATTATCCAACGCCCCAAAAATACCATATAAGGTTTCGATGCAGCGAGAAGACTCAAGATATTCGCTTGACGTGTGGACGCGAGAGCCAATTAGCGTTGATATCCTCCCTCCGTCACTGTCGTCATATGTCCTGTCATTGTATCAGGAATGGAGAATCATTTATGTTGCTGTGTGTGTGCACAACGACTTGGTTGCTATTTGTATCATCACCAGTAGGCATGGGCCGGTTTTTCGAGGTAAACCGCGGTATCAAAAAGTCACGGTTCCGAAACCACTAAAATTTACCGTCAAACCGTCCAGACGGTATAATGATTCAGCTAGCACTACTGCTCTGAGCCGGCTCTGCTCCGCATCCTGTCTCTCTCCTCCAGCTGAGAGCCAGAGCCACGCTCACATCCACCAGTGTTCACAGAGATCCTCACTAAGGAACTAAAAAGTGAGGTGGAATCCTCAGGTCGCGTAATGTGCAGAGGAACAACTGTCTCCAACACGAGCGGTACAGAGCAGTCAAACGATCACCATCAACAATGCTTAAGCGACTGCATTTATTTTAATTTCATCTAGAAGTGTTTTTTCTTCAAGAAAATAATTCAATTATGTTCAATATGTAAAAAGTAATTTTTGGTCAATAGCAAAAAATTTGCTTTTTTTTTTTTTACCCAGAGATTTTTACAATTGCACATTTTAGAGGTGCGCGATACCATGAAACCGCTGTATTTTTGTCCAAGGTGATCATAGCGCCAACATCTCATCCCGGCACATGCCTAATGACCGAGTTAAGAAAGAGAGGGATAGGCAGAAAGTGAACGAGGAAGTTGGACACTAGCTTTAGCCCTAGTTAGCACAACCACTTTGTCCATGCTTACGTTTTTGTGCGCGTGGCCAGGGACGGTTCTTGGGATAGGCGATATCAGCCGTCGCCTAGGGCGCAGAATGTCAGGGGGCGCCGCAAGGATTCTTTTCATAAATGCGCAACAGCATGCGAGAGCGAGACCAGTGTGCGCCACACTCCCCCGTTGACCGGAGTACAACGGGGGTGTTAGGTCTGCAGTTAGTTGGACCCAAGAGCAGAGACAGGACTCGAGAGCGTATGTGCAAAAAGGTTTATTTTCAAACAAAAACACTGCTCCACCAGGAAACAATAAACTGCCGTCCGGTCAGGCAGGTGGACTCCATTGGCAGTCGAGAACCTAACACAAAAACAACCCAGCTTGGACATAGAGCAAAAAGACACGGCAGACGAGGCAGCGAGGCACACGGCATGAACGGGACGGAATCATCTGGCAGGGGAGTAGGGTGAACACCGGAGTCTTTATGGAGGGGATGATGACATTGATTGTAGGTGTGCCTCGTCAGACTGGCCCTGCAGAGGGAAAAGAACACAAAGGAGGCGGGGGAAAAAAGAGGCAGGGCAAAACAAACACCAAACCCTCACAGTACCCCTCCTTTAAGGGACGCCACCTGGCGGCCTACCAGGCTTTTCAGGGTACTGAGAATAAAAATCTCTTAAAAGACTAGGGTTCAGGATGAGTGAGCGTGAGATCCAGGACCGCTCGTCCGGCCCATATCACCAGGTACTGAAAACCCCGTCCCCGCCTCCGCACGTCCAGTAGACGCCGGACAGTGAAGGCAGGGTGGTAGTCCATGATTTGGGGGGCTGGAGGGGGTTTGGCCGGAGGGCTCAGAGGGCTGGTGGAAACTGGCTTGAGGAGAGAGACGCGAAACGATGTGTGAACCCTTAAGGCAGGTGGAAGCCTCAGTCTGACCACACAGGGGATTATTACCCAGTCAATTTCATAAGGTCCAATGTACCTGGGTGCCAGTTTCCGGGACTCAGTTTGTAGCGGGAGGTCAAGAGAGGACAACCAAACCTTCTGCCCATGCTGGTAGTCAGGAGCTGGTGTGCGGTGTTGGTCCGGTAACCTCTTTTTCCGAACCGCGGTGCACGTGAGGGCTGCCCGGGCTTCTCGCCATGCCCGGTGGGCATGCCGGAGATGCCCCTGCACTGAGGGTACAGCTGAGTCTGCCTCCTGCGTAGGGAAAAGAGGGGGCCGGAAGCCATTAGAAGCCATGAAAGGAGACATCCCTGGGAGTTGTGGGCGTACTCAACCCAGGGAAGGTAGGTGGACCAGGAGTCCGGGTGGCGAGCGGTGACACAACAAAGAGCCATTTCCAAGTACTGATTTGCCCGCTCCGTCGGTTTGGGGATGATACCCTGAGGAGAGGCTGGCCGATGCCCCCAAAGCCTGGCAAAAGGCTCTCCAAACCTGTGATGCAAACTGGGGACCTCGGCCCGAACCAATGTCCTGAGGGATGCCATGCAGCATGAATACATGCTGAATGAGTACTCTGGTGGTCTCCAAGGCTGAGGGAAGCTTGGGCAGAGGAATAAAAAGCACAGCCTTGGAGAACCGATCAACAATAGTCAGAATGGTGGAGTTACCTTCCGATAGAGGCAGGCCCGTGACGAAATCCACGGTGGTATGAGACCATGGCTGGTGAGGAACGGGAAGGGGGCGAAGGAAACCGGCAGAAGCCTTGCTGCGAGCACAGACGGAGCAGGCAGAGAAACCGTGAGGCAAGCAATCTTGGAGGTGTGTCCCCACTGGAGCACTGGAGACCTGGCAGACGGAGGCACAAACAGCCGGTCAGGTGGAAAGCCTTCAGGAGTCGGATGCTCCTCCTGGGCCTCCTGTACCACCCTTTCGATCTCCCATCTGGGAGCTCCAACCACACACAATGAAGGCAGAATGGTCTCCTCACATGGCTCCCCCTCCAGAGGGGCAAACTGGCATGACAGCCCATTAGGCTTGACATTCCTGGAACCTGGTCGGTAGGTAACGCTGAAATTGAAACGGCCCAGGAACAAAGCCCACCGAGCTTGGAAAGAGTTTAACCTACGGGCAGAACGGAGATAGGAGAGGTTCTTATGGTCTGTCCAGACATGGAAGGAAATGTGGAACCCTCCAGCCAATGCCTCCACTCCTGGAGAGCCAGCACAACCGCCAGGAGCTCGCGGTTCCCCACATCATAAATCCTTGGCGCAAGGGTGCAGTTTCTAGTCCGTGGTGGAACGCTGGGAAAGGACAGCTCCCAACCCAGTGTCCAAAGCGTTGGTAAAAGTTGGCAAACCCCAAAAATCTCTGTAGCTGTTTCCTACTAGTAGAAGTGGGCCAGTCGGCCACTGCCTGAATCTTGGTAGAGTCGGTCCTGATTTGCCCCTTCTCCACCACAAAACCAACAAAATACACCGTTGACACATGGAATTAACATTTTTCAGCCTTCACATACAGTCTGTTCTCCAGTAACCTCTGCAGTACCAGTCTGACATGCTGGACATGTTCATCAAATGAACGGGAAAAATAAGAATGTGATCAAGGTACACAAAAACAAACTTATTTAGCATGTCACGCAGGACATCATTTACAAGGGTCTGAAAAACAGCATGAGCATTAGTTAACCCAAAAGGCATCACGCAGTATTCAAAGTGTCCCAGTGGAGTGTTAAAAGCTGTCTTCCACTCATCCCCCTCCCTAATACGCACCAAATGGTATGCGTTGCGAAGGTCCAACTTGGAGAATACTGTGGCTTGGTGCAGGGAACTGAAGGTGGAGTCAATGAGAGGTAGGGCATACTTGTTACATATAGTGATGTCATTTAAACCCCTTTAGTCTATACAGGGGCGAAGAGTCTTGTCCTTTTTATTGACAAAGAAAAACCCTGCTCCCACAGGAGAGGAGGAGGGACGAATAAGTCCGGCAGCAAGGGAGTCTGTAATATAAACCTCCATGGCCTCCCTTTCAGGCCTGGAGAGGTTGTACAGTTTGCTGGACAGTAGGGGGGTGCCAGGGATCAAATCTATGCTGCAGTCATAAGGTCTGTGAGGTGGTAAGGATTGGGCGCGGTCCTTATTAAAAACCTCCTGGAGGTTGTGATATTGTGAGGGGACAGAAGTGAGATCCACTGGTCTTGGTGGAGCTCGTGTGGAGGGGACTTTGGTTGGTATAGCGGAGTGAAGGCAATGGGAGTGACAAAAGGCTCCAGTTAGTGATGGTAGAGGTGGACCAGTCAATGTGGGGATTGTGCAATTTTAACCAAGGGAGACCTAACACTAGAGGGGTGGTGGCTGAGGAAATGATGAACAGAGAAATGGATTTGTGGTGGTTACCAGAGAGAAGCAGGGACGGGTGCGGTGCGGTGAGTAACTCGTCCTAGTAGTTTTCCGTCGAGGGCGACCACATCCTTAGCCCTAGGTAAGGGTTCCGAGGAAAAGTTAAACTGGGCGACAAGGCCAGAGTCAATAAAATTGTCATCAGCACCAGGATCCACCAGTACTTCAAGGGGACAAGAAACTTGCAACAAAGACACAGTACCTTTCAGCTGGAGGCGACGCGGGGGAAGGAAGGGACTGACGTATGGCTCACCAGTGCCCCTCCTTTGGCTGGAGAGCCTGCTCTTTTCGTTGAGCGGGACACTGTACGCGGAAGTGGCCCGCATGGCCACAGTAGAAGCACGGTTCAGTCGTCGTTGTCTTTCAGTTGGGGTGAGCTACGTCCTACCCAGCTGCATGGGTTCCTTGGCGCCGAGAAGCGGTGAGGCCACCAGCGGAGAGATACCGGAAACGGGTGGCACCGGAGGTGGAGGAGAAGGTGCCGGTGGTCGAGCAGTCGAGGGGCGAGAGGGGGAGCTAAGTCTGGCTGCTCTCTCCCTGCGTCTCCCACGGAGGCGATTATCTAACCGAGTCGCCAAAGAGATTAATTCATCTAGAGATGATGTCTCATCCCTAGCAGCTAATTCATCCTTGAGCTCCTCACTCAAACCCGTTGTAACACCCCTTGTAATGCCCTCTCATCCCACCCACTCTCAGCTGCAAGGATACGAAACTCAATAGCATACTGGGAGACTGCGGTGGATCCCTGGCGCAATGAAAGGAGCCAGTTACTGGCCTCCTTGCCCTGTAAGGGGTGGTCAAAGATCGTCCAAATCTCAGCGGTAAACAACGGAAACAAAGTGCACGGGTGAGTTGCTGTTAGACATGGCCAAAGCCCAAGCAGATGCTTCATCTGACAGCAAACTCATAACAAAAGCAACCTTAGACCTTTCTGTAGTGTAAGTTAAGGGCTGCTGGTCAAATACTAATTAACACTGGTGAAGAAACTGGCTACATGACCCTAATACTCCTGAGTACCTGGCAGGTGTGGGGATTAAGGGCTCACGGGGATGGTTGGGTGGAAGAGCCGGAGCAGAAGCTAGAGCAGGACCTTGAGCGGGAACCGTAGGAGCTGCAGTAGTGAGGTGGTCCATGGACACCTGGTCCACCCGGTCCTTGAGTTGAGTCATAACAGTAGCTAGGTGGTGAAGCGAGTCCATTATCTTCTGTAGGGCTTCCCTGTTGTTGCCCCATACTTGAAAGGTTAATGCCTGTCGGAGCTCCGAGGTCCCTGCGGGGTCCATTTATGGCCAGATGATTCTGTTAGGTCTGCAGTTAGTTGGACCCAAGAGCAGAGACAGGATTCGAGAGCATATGTGCAAAAAGGTTTATTTTCAAACAAAAACACTGCTCCACCAGGAAACAATAAACTGCCATCTGGTCGGGCAGGTGGACTCCAGTGGCAGTCGGGAACCAAACACAAAAACAACCCAGCTTGGGCATAGAGCAAAAAGACACGACAGATGAGGGAGCGAGGCACACAGCCTAAAGGGGAGGGAATCATCTGGCAGGGGAGCTCTTCATGGAGGGGATGATGAGATGGATTGTAGGTGTGCCTCGTCAGACTGGGCCTGCAGAGGGAAAAGAACACAAAGGGGGCGGGGGAAAAAAGAGGCAGGGCAAAACAGACACCAAACCCTCACAGGGGGAGCGGCACGAGGACGTGCACGAGGATATCCCCAGTTAGGCTGCACAGATCAGTGTGGGGGGGGGACGGGAGAGGAATCATTGTGGGATTTGCGGGGGGGGAAGCGCGCCCCTTGCAGGATTCAGTCCTCAGAGTTCAGCTGTTCACTTGTTTATTCAGAGTTCAGTGAAGCTCGACTCGGGAGAACACTGAACCGGAGAACAACACGCCTTTTATATGATTGACAACGTCTCTCGTTGAAGAGTCCTAACTGCAGCTGCTCCAGAGCACTGATCAGCTGTTTATTAAAAATGTATCATAGTCATAACCATATCCAAATTCAACACTGCACTTTCTTGGTCCCTAAACAACAAGTGTGTGACAGGCACATTTAAAAATCTTGCAAAATTAGTAAAATGTATTCAGCAGTGGAGAGTACATTTACATGACATTACATTCTGCTGCTCTTATATATAAATTGTATGTCTGAAAATTATCTTCATTTCTTTGAGGATCACAAAACATACGTATGATAATGAAAATTATAATACAGACAGAATTATGGTCTACGAATTTGAGGAAAAATCATCTAATACATTACAATATCCTCAGGAAATAATCTCTTTAAGCAGCCCCCCGACTGGGTCTGACGTTCACCACCATGGTCTCTCAAAATCCTATAGGAAACACTGAACCCTACAGAGGAGTCTACAAAAGGTGACTTATTGGAAGTTACATGTGGCTCTTTGCAATCGTGTGGGATTTCTTTTTTCTTTTTTGGGGGGGGGGCACCCAGTCATAATTTGGCCTAGGGCACCAAAATGGCTAGAGCCGGCCCTGCGCGTGGCTTTCCCATTCATTCCTTTCTGCCTTTTTTTCATTCAACAGTTCATGTGTACCTGTGTGTGTGTGTGTGTGTGTGTGTGTGTGTGTGTGTGAGTATTTGTCTGCATGTGATCGTTCAGTTGAGGTTTGTCGGAGAAAGTGGAATTAAAAACGGGTAAACAATAGCTCGAATGACAAAAAAAATCTCAAATGTTTGCTTCCGACCAAACTTGTGCGAGCAAAGCAACGTAAAAATTCGCATCACGTCTGGTGTGAACTCAGCATAATGTTAATACTGAGTCACCTGTGAGACGCACTGTCACTGAAATAAAAGAAAATGAATCAATAAGAAATGGCTTATTAGAAAATACCACTCGCCACAGCAAGATGATCAATGACAGCAGGGAGGTCAAAGTGAGGTCTCCGTCACTGCTATGAATGAAAAAATACGTAGCATATTCGGCGATGTTGCACATATTTTAGCAGGTGCTGGATCAGTTCACCCCTGTTCATTGCAGTACTATACAATTTGCAGCATGATATAATTATTTTACATTTCTTCTGCTCAAATATGACTTGCATCCACTTGAAGCATGGGCTAACAGAACTGGAGCAGAGCACAGGAAAGCTGTAACAGCAGCAAAAGCTTGTTGACAAAAGGTGACCAAATAAATTTAGTTTTTGAAGAATATGAAGAATATGTTTGGATAGCTTTTTATAAGACCTGCCAGCTCAGTTTGCTTTTCAAACGACAAGTGCGCTAACAACACAACTAAATTCTGAAGTGATTCAGAGTTTTTCAACCCACCTCGTAGTAAGGAATCATCAGGTGCCGCCACATCTTCCCCCTCACCAAATGCTGACTGCAGCAGAGTGGACAAAATGGACATACTTTTGAGAAAGAGGGATCTAGAAAATCAGATTTATCCTGATAAGATGCATGAACATAGTATGGTCCAAAGTAGATTTTTCTTTCTGTAGTCTGGAATAGCAATAAGATCATTTTGCTCAGACAACTGACGTACAACTGTATAAGGCCCAACAAACTTAGCTTGAAATGGGGCCCCCACAAATGGCAATAAAGCAAGTACTTGGTCAACCTCACTAAACTGACGTCTCAGAGTGAGGGTCATGCTAACCCTTCATCCTAGTCTGAGACAGATTTTGTTTTGCCAATTGACCAGCCATATAAAGTCTATGTCTGAAACCATTTACATAGTCAATCAAGTTTGGAGGGGGTTCTTCTGCCATCCAATCACCCCGAAGTACTGCCAAAGGACCATGTACCTTGTTACCAAAAACTCACTCATTACCAAAGTAATTGGGACTGAAGCCAGTACTCTCTTGGCACATTTGAATTAAGTGTGCCCTCCCGTGCTCATTTCCCACGGTGGCCGCTGTACGCTGCGCGTGGCCGCTGTACTGCCGATATTTCTGCCTGAATTTCTCCTCAGTGCCAACATTTCAGCGGCAGCAGTAGGCCTACTTGACTAAGCTGATGGCACCGCCAGCTAAGAAAGTCAAGGTAAGGGCATTCTAGCTCTCATGGACATTTTTCAAAAGGACCGCGCTGTGTGCACTTTATATTTCGAAAATGTTGTTTGCTGAACATCCAGTGTGAAGCGTCATTTTGAGAGCAAG
Organism: Scophthalmus maximus; assembly: GCF_022379125.1. Classification (NCBI taxonomy): domain Eukaryota; kingdom Metazoa; phylum Chordata; class Actinopteri; order Pleuronectiformes; family Scophthalmidae; genus Scophthalmus; species Scophthalmus maximus. The sequence continues at coordinate 962,321 of NC_061532.1, forward strand.
CACGGGGAAAACATTCAAAGATGATGCAGATAAGGCAGAAACGATTAAGCGTGCAGTGTCCAAGTACGGGAAGCAAACAAATGCTCCCGAAGTATTTGTCACTGCTAAAAACCATGCCATTGAAGCTAGCTATCGCATTGCTCATTGCATCGCCAAACTTGGGAAGCCTTTCACGGATGGCGAATATATTATGGAAGCTTTTCTCTGTTGCTCCGATTCCCTGTTTGAAGGCTTGCCAAACAAAGAAACTATCAAGTCAAGAACAAAGGACATTCCCATGTCAGCTAGAAGTGTCCAGCGAAATATTACAGGGAAAACCCAACAAATCCCACAATGAGCAAAGCACTTGGCGACGGTGGAGAGAAAAAACTCCCTTTTAACAGGAAGAAATCTCTGACAGAACCAGACTCAGTTGTGGGCAGTCATCTGTCTCGACCAGTTGGGGTGAGGAGAGAGAGGAGGAAGAGAGGAGAGGTGGGCAGAAAGAGGGTGGGAGGCGAGACAGTAGGAGAGAAGAGAGAGAGAGGACAGTTGTACAACCGCCGCTGTAATCTCTACCAGACTGATACTTATGATTAAAAAATACAATTATGTTGTTGTTATTATTAGTGATGATATTAATATTAATATTAATAATAGCAATAATAATGACGGGTTTGGGTCCTGCAGCTCTGGGGTCAGAGATTCACTAGGAGAGATAGAAAACACAAACAGGGTTAGTGACATGTACTGTAAACATATCGGGGGATGGGGGGGTAGTATAACAGTTGCTTTAATTTCTACCAGACTGATACTTATAATTAGTGAAAACTGATACTTATAAATACAATGATGTTATTAATAATAATGATAGTAATAATAATAATGACGGGTTTGGATCCTGCAGCTCTGGGGTCAGATCTACTAGGGGAGAGAGAAAACAGAGTTAGTGACATGTAATGTAGATACATGGGGGCAGAGAGAGAGAGAGAGAGAGATTGAAAAAGGTGGGAGAAGGAGAGAGATATAAAGGGAGAGAAAGAGGGAGAAGGAGAGAACGGGAGAGGGAGAAAGATGCTCATGATATAAGTTCCCCCAGCAGTCTAGGCCTATAACAGCATAATAAAGAAATGGTTTATTAAACACCTGAGCAGTTCTAACTATAAGCTTTATCAAAAAGGAAGGTTTTAAGTTTAACTTTAAATGTAGACAGGGTATCTGCATCCCTGACACAAACTGGGAGCTGGTTCCAGAGGAGAGGAGCCTGGTGGCTGAAGGCTCTGCCTCCCATTCTACTTTTACAGACTCTGGGAACCACAAGTAATCCTGCATTTACAGAGCGAAGTGATCTATTGGGATAATATGAAACTAGGAGCTCTGTAAGATATGATGGAGCTTGATTATTAAGGGCTTTGTAGGTTAGGAGCAGTATTTTGAATTCTATTCTGAATTTTACAGGAAGCCAATGCAGAGATTCTAACACTGGAGAAATATGATCTCTTTTTCTAGTTCCTGTCAGAACTCAAGCTGCGGCATTTTGGATTAGCTGGAGGCTTTTCACAGACTTATTGGGGCATCCTAGCAGTAATGAATTACAGTAGTCCAGTCTAGAAGTAACAAAAGCATGGACTAGTTTTTCAGCATCCTTTCGAGAGAGGATGTTTCTAATGTTCTTGATATTGCGTAGGTGAAAGAAGGCTGTCCTAGAGACTTGTTTTATGTGTGAGTCAAAGGACATGTCCTGGTTAAAGGTAACTCCAAGGTTTCTCACAGTAGAGCTGGAGGCCAAGGTAATGCCATCCAAAGTAACTATATGATCAGATAATGTTTCTCTGAGGTGTTTAGGGCCGAGTATAATGACCTCAGTTTTTTCTGAATTGAACGTTTGGCAGTCATGGCAAGATATTGAGATTCAACTGTACAGTACGAGAGGAGCTCAGCAGCCTAAAGCCAATGCCTGGCACGACAAAGGGAGAGGACATAGCCAATGTGTTTATGGAACATTTAAACAAGCGTGGGATCGACATGAGCAAATTATTCGCAATAACAACAGACGGCGCTCCCGCCATGGTCGGGAGACAACGGGGAGCTGTCAGGTTGATTGAAGAAAAAGTCGGCCACCCCATCATGAAACTTCACTGCATTATACACCAAGAAAACCTGCGTTCAAAGATGTCCAACTCAGATCTCAATGAAGTGATGGCTACTGTGGCAAAGGTGATAAACTTTTAGTGAAGCGATCTGCGCTGATGCACCGACAGTTCCAGTCCCTGCTCGAGGAGATGGACTGCGCATACAGCGATCTCCCTCTCCACTCAGCTGTGGGGTGGCTAAGCTGCGGGAAAGTTTTGGAGCGATTTGTCGGCTGCTTTGATGCTGTTAAGGACTTTCTGTCCGAAAAAAGGCCAAGACCATCCACAGCTGGAGGACGAGCAGTGGGTGGTGAATCTCATGTTTCTGACGGACATTATGGGACACCTCAACAAGTTCAATCTCCGACTGCAAGGTGCAGGGCTAATTGTTTTGGACATGTTCGACACATGGACGGCTTTTGTCGGCAAGTTAGCAGTATTTTCAAGTGATATTGCTACCTCCACTTTCCGCTACTTCCGACACTTAAGGGAGCTGTCCTCCCAGCGCAACATCAGCACTGTTGAAATATGCGCATACATGCACAAGAGATTTGGGGACTTTAAGAGGTTCGGACCCATGTTCTCTTTCCTGATCAAGCCCGAAAGCTTTGATGGACATGAACTGAATTCATCCCTGACAGACTGGTTGGATACACAGGATATGGAAATGCAGCTGATTGCGCTGAAGAGCTCAACACTGTGGGTGAATAAGTTTGCACAGATACGGAAACAACTGGAAACCACAGCAGTCAAAGATCACGGAGCCTGCATCCTTGCCTGCTGGGCATCTGCACCAGAGAAGTTGAACTGTCTTCGGAACGTTGCGCTGGCTCTGCTGTCAGTCTTGGGGTTGACATACCTCTGTGAGCAGATATTCTCACACAGGAAATACGTGCTCAGCCCTTCCCGCCGTCGTTTCATGACAGAGCACTCTGAGGCATGTGTGCAGCTTAAAATCCATACTAAAACCCCCAGATATTGGAGCTCAGCCAAGCCAAGCAGGGTCAGGGATCACACTGACTGGTAGGCATCTGTTTATTTGTTGTAGCCTAGTCCTACACATGATTTTAGTATAGCTGTTAACCCTTGTCATTACAAACAATGTTGATTTGCATGTGTCATGGGTATGATAACGTTCTTATGCTCATTTTTTTTCTCACTTTATTCTGTTTTTGACATTTCCTCCCAGTGCAAATATGTTTAAATGAGTTATTGAAAGCAGTGTTCTGAAATGGGATACATTAGTAACTTGTAAACCTATGTTGTGATTAAAGCTGTAGTCGGCAAGATTGAGAGAAGTGGGGACAGAATTCAAAATCCAACGACTCCTTCTCCTTCTCCCTCCCCCTCCCTCTCTGCTCCCTCCCCCTGTCTCTCCGCTGCACTTCGGTTTCTCCTCCACAGCTCCTCCCAGCCTGCTGTGCATGCTACCATGGCAACCGAAGCCTGGCAAGTTACGTAACATAACGTTTCCACCGGTAAGACGCAAACCTGAAGCTAACACGTTTTTTAGTTACCGTTGCCTCACGTTATTACCTGTGACTTTTTGTGAAAACAACAGCGTCAGTGTTTTTGAACGTGGGCGACTGTAAATCAGTTTATATTAGCTTGTTTACGTACCTAGCGTTAGCTAGCACGTTAGCTACTGCAGTGTTACATGGTAGGCCTGTAAATGAACAGCTTTATCTTCACATACATCATTTGTTGCTTTGCAAGATGACTGACGCTTTTATCTATATTTTATAACATTATTAGAGCTTTGAGACTGCTACACTGGACTCCAATGAGGAAGTGAACACGGCTGCTTCGACGAGCAGTGGAGCGAGGAGAAGAGGGAGTCGCCTACGAGGAGCACCGGGCAGCGACCGTGGGAGACGGGGCAGAGGTCGGCGTGTTAGCCCGACACCCGAAGACACAGCTGATCTTCATGTGATGAGCCAGTTGGTCCCTTGCACTAGTTTCATCCCAAGATGGTTTAGCTTCAGACTGTATGTAAATACTGTGCAATATATATTTTTTTCATTTCATTTATTTATTTCAACGTTACGTTTTAATATTTATGCAACCTTATTATTTGCTTTGCAACAAAGTGTATTTTGAAGGTGATTGGTTTCTCATTGCATAAATATACAACAATGGGAAGATTACTTAATTTATTTATCAATATACTTTTTGAATCAATTCTAGGCATTACTATCATATTAATTTGGGGTAATCAGATTCACTGGCTCAGTACTACCTATGCAGTATCTCTAAGAAAAGCATAACAATTAGATCAAAGTACACAATGATGCAATATTCTCAAGTTTTATTTTGCACTTGAATAAAATACAGTAGGTGTGTTGAATATTCTTTCCTCAGCTGTCCCCCCAGCAAAGTCAGCATTTGTGGAGAAAAGCAACACAAGTATGTGTGCCGGTGGTGCGCTCGGAGCCCCGTGGGGCCGGTGTTATGGCCCAACTGGTTTCCGATTTAACTGGTTCCCGTACCTAGCAGCTGCAGATGTTTTCCGCTTCAGTCAGCAGATTCGTCACTCATTCACAAACATATGACTGCCAATTTCCATGTCGCATTGGGTCGCATATCATTTGTCCATCGGCGAAAATTATCGTATAGGGAAGCACTAATTAACAGGCAACGATGAAAAAATACAGTGAAGAAAATAAAAAACTAAAAAGATCGCATGGAGTTGGATTCGATCTCACCACAGCAAAAACCCCTAAACGTAAAGTCCGTGACACTCTCCGTGAGCCACGCCAGCTCGTACTACTACTTGTTGTCCATCACATATTGATAGATGATTTCATCCTCCGGGGAACAGTTTGATTTGGATTCACCTGAATCAAATGATTACCTCTCGGCTTCACTCAGGAAGTTCCCGATTTTATCAAGATTGTTTTCTCGACACTGTGGCCACACTTACCACCCCATTACAGCCGCAAACGACCGTACACTGACAGAAATAAATACTTGTAAACTGTAACGATCTAACTCCGACTATATACCGTCAAAACACACATCGTTACTTGCTCACGCTGAGCCACAGGAAGAGGAAAAGAAAAGCAGGACTGAAGGCATGGACTTCACTGTCTCGCTACTTGCTTTTGTGCAACTATATTGGATAGTAAGTTTGGGCTTACTAAAATAACTGGTGACTCGGCTTATTTTAGAAAATATCCAAACATGCCTACTGTCATGTTTTCTAATGAATCAAGCCATCAAGGAGGCAAATTCACAACATCTGGCACATGACTATAAAAGGGGAATGGAGCAGGCTTCAGGTCCTTTGCGCCTTGATTATTTCACAAAGAATTTAAATACAAGTAAAGGAAGCTACTATGGACCCTGTCAAAGTGAAGGAGATTGTAGATTTAAAGATGAACAACATCTATGCTCCAAAATTCAACAAAAATCAATGCTATGTTCTTAAAAGAAAGGCTGAGGGTTACCAGTTAATAAGTAAGGCAACAGGACTGCATTAATAATGTTAATGAATTTTCAAATATCATTTCAAATGTTCATTGCAATGTAATCCCTAGAAGGGGAATTATATTATCTGTGCCACAGAAATCTCGATGAACAGCAGCATCACCTTGCAAAAGTCATTCGTACTCCAGAAGAAGCAAACAATTTATTTGTGGAGTTTCACGCCAGTGCGATCGGGGCACACTGTGGAGTGGAAAAGACAATGCATGCAATTATTAAACGCTATTACTGGCCAGGAATGAAAGCAGACATCACAAAATGGGTAAGTAAATTATTTCTAAATATTTATGTGGATTTTGTGGAAATATATAAATATATCATACTTGACTGTTCTCAATTGTTTGACTTAATTAGATTTCCCAATGTGATGACTGTCAAAAAAAGAGGGCCACAATAAAGGAGAAAACTCAGTATAAACCGATAGAGGTGAATCATGTTATTAAATATTACACATTTAACATGGAATTCTTAGCTGATATTATACTTTGGTTTGCATTTAAGGTTTCAAAGCCATTTGAACTTGTTGGGATGGACCTTGTTGGGAAGTTAAAGTGCTCCAACAATGGAAACATATACATTTGTGTCATGGTGGACTACTTCACTAAATGGCTCGAGGTGTCATGATCTTGTGTTCTCATTTCCTGTTTTATTTTGAATTAGTTCATTGTGTTGTTTCACTTCCTGTCCTGTGTCTTGTTTCTGGTGTCTTGTTTTTTCCTGTGTCCTGCCCCTGTGATTGTCTGCACCTGTTCCTAATGTGTCTCACCTGTGTTCTAATTGCCCTGCCCTCCTTGTGTGTATTTAGTCTCTGTGCTTCCCTTTGTCTGTTGTTGGATCGTCTGTTTTTTCATGTTGTCTGGCCCGGTCTGTTCCTGTCTGTTCCTGCTATTTGCCCTCGTCTGTTTCTGCATTTTTCCCCCTGGCTCCAGTGTTTGGATTGCCTTTGTTTGCTGCATTTTGTGGAGACCTTTAGTTGGTTTTCTTTTATTATTAAATATCTTTTCATCACCTTTGCATTTGGGTCCTGCTTCCTGTTCAGCCGTGACACGAGGTCTATCCCCTGAAGAGTAAAAAGGCTGAGGAAGTGACAGAGTGCATAATGGATTTTTTCTATAAGTATGGTTCACCTAAACGAATCCTTACTGACTGCGGTAAAGAATTCGTCAATAAAGTAAGCTGAATTCTGAGACATGATGATTATTGTATTTTTGGAAACAACTCTGGGAAATCAATTTGGTGTTACAGAACAATGTGTGTTCATTGTCTTATCCAATGCATATTCTAGATCAGGGGTGTCAAACTCAATTGCACAGGGGGCCAAAACTCAAAGCACACCTCAGGTCGCGGGCCGAACAGGATAAACATTTATTGAACACCCTTAAACTACACGTTTGAACATGAATATGAATAAAACAGACAGGAATATTATTTCAGAATAAATAAACTTGCACTTTAAATAAAATAAAATGTATTTTGCTCTCCATAAAAATATATCCTGTCAATAATTATACAAGTTCGAAATATGAACATGCTGCAAAAAACCCCTGAAAAAAATTAAAATAATAGTGCTTTTAAGTAAACGTTAAAATAAATGAAAACGTTTCTTTGTTCTTATGCCATTTTGTCAGAGCAGGATGTTTGGCATCTTTGTGCCCCATTACACTGCAGCTCAATCAGCTCCATCTGAATCTGTACAGGAGCAGTTTCCACGTCGACGGCAAACGGGTTGCGAAGCAGCTCGAAATTCTCTTTTCGCGCTTCAAAGTCACCAAAGCGCCGTGCGAACTCAGTGCGTTGTGCGCTCAGTTTGTCAGCAAAGTGCATATTTGGGAACACCGTTGCACCGACTTGGTTAAACATTACTTGGCAACAGGGGAAGTGAGGCAAGTTGGACTGGCGCATTTGTGTCTCCCATAAGAGCAGCTTCACTTTAAATGCCTTCACCGCATCGTACATGTCAGTGATTATGCGGTCACGTCCCTGGAGATGAAGGTTCAAGACGTTGAGATGAGCTGTTACGTCAGCCAGAAACGCCAGCTCACATTTCCACTTTTCATCCCGCAAAACTGTGGTGTCTTTTCCTTTACTGTCCATGAACTGACAGATTTCCTTGCTGAGCTCAAAAACTCTATTGAGAACTTTTCCCCGACTCAGCCAGCGCACCTCTGTATGATAAGGAATGTCGGCAAACTCTGAATCTATTTCCCGCATAAAAGACTGAAATTGCTGGTGATTTAAACCTTTAGCTCGGATAAAGTTTACGGTTTGCGTTACAGTGTTCATTACATGCTCCATTTTTAGGACTTTACCACACAGCATTTCCTGGTGTATGATGCAGTGATACGCTGTTAGCTCACCAGTACAGTTCTCCTCCTGCATCTTTGCTCGCATCCTTCCCACCAGTCCAACTTTTTCACTGCACATCGCCGGTGCTCCGTCTGTTGTAAGTCCAATTAGTTTGTCCCAGGGCAGTTTCATGTCAGTTATGCTTTGACATACGTTTTCAAAAATGTCTTTTCCTGTCGTTGTTCCATGCATCGATTTAATGTCCAATATTTCCTCTGTAACACACAAACTGGAGTCCACTCCACGGATGAAAATGGCCAGCTGTGCAGTTTCCGTCATGTCGGTACTTTCATCAACAGCAAGAGAAAATGCAGTAAAGTCTTTGCTTCTCTCACTCAACTGTGTTTTTAAATCAGTGGCCATCTCACAAATCCGATCAGCAACCATATTTCTACTCAGGCTTACATTTGCAAACATCTGCTTATTTTCTGGACACAAGACATCGCACACCTTCATCATGCAGCTCTTCAGAAACTCTCCCTCGGTAAATGGACGGGCTGATTTGGCTATCTCCTGTGCCACGATAAAACTTGCTTTCACAGCAGCTTCACTTTGGGATTTCGCTCTGGTGAAAAACGTCTGCTGAAATCTCAGATTCTTCTTTAACTCTTTTACTCTCTGTATCTTCTCTGCATTCAGGTTTTGCAGCTCCTGATGTTTTGTCTCGTAGTGCCGCCGTATATTAAATTCCTTAATTAAAGCCACAAATGAGACACAGGTTTACCAGCAATGTCAGTAAACATGTACTCAGCCTCCCATCGGTTTTGAAATGCTCTGTTTTCAGAATCAACTTTTCTCTTCGCCATTGTGAGGGGCTAGCTTCGCAATAACTTTTCAACGGGGTTGTAGCAGCCGGTTGTAGCGCAAAAGAAGCTGACTTGATTGACGCGGGAAAGTTCCCGGGTATCCGAGTGTCCGTTACTTGGTTACTGAAGCACTGCATTATGGGATCTGTAGTTTGTGTATTGTCAGCGCTTCATGTCGCCGGGTCATAATAATAGATCTATATAAAATTATCTTGCGGGCCGGATATAATTGCACGACGGGCCGGATGTGGCCCGCGGGCCTTGAGCTTGACATATATGTTCTAGATCAACCAGGACTTGTGTTCCAAGCTTGGTATTGCCAGAAGCTCTGCGCACCGTATCACCCGCAAACCAATGGCTTGGTGGAAAAGCTTAATGGAACCATTCAAGGGTGAAAATACACTTTTCTACAGTTTGTTTTATATTAATGTATATATATATATATATATATATATATATATATATATATATATATATATATATATATATATATATACAGTATATATAGTCTGTGTTTGTTTGTTTTGTGTATATATGTGTGTGTGTGTGTGTGTGTGTGTGTTATTGTATATATGTGATTCTAATTTGTATTCACTTTCAGGGCTTTGAAAAAAGTGGTGCAGGACCATCCAAGCGACTGGGAAAATTATATCATACCTACAGTGTTTGAAAAAAACAAAAACAAATAACCACTAAATATTCTCCATATTTCCTGATGTATGGAAGGGAGGCCCGTTATCCCTCTAAAATTCCAGACAAGTGGCAGGTATGATTGCAGTTTACTGCAGTAGGGGCTGCTCTGGCAACCATATCTATTTCTCTGCTGTAATATACTCATGTTAATTACCTACACCAACGTTACAGATAAGTGATGAAAACATCAACACCCTAATTAAAAATGAGGAAGTATGCAGCCGAATGACAAACCTCAAAGAAGTGCATGCGAAAGTGGAGGTCAATATTGCACAGGGATAACAGAGGGTGCGGAAGAGGAAGTTGTGGAAGGGGGAGGATGACAGGTTTGTGGTTGGGGACAAAGTGTTGCGGAAAATATTCGGCAGGAACAAAGAGAGAGTGGGAAATTAGAAGCTGATTTATTGGGACCATTCATAATTATCAATATTGATGGAAAAAGTGCTGACCTGAAAACACCAAGAGGAAACACTATGGAAAAGATCAACATTTATCATTTGAAGAAATACGTGGAACCACAACCGTGCATTCCAGCAAAACGGATTGCCACCACTTCCACTCCTCCTCTGGCACAGCAGCCAAGTCCCTCGATGTGTCCCGGGGTTCCCCAATCCCCCACTTTCTCACTGAGTCCCCAATCAGACCCCTTATCCTCAACTTTCAAGTCGTGCAACACAATTGGCTGTAATCCCTCAATTCCAGTCACCCCGGAGGAATGTAAGTATAGCTGTCAATACAATTTAATTTTAGTGACAAGATACTGTAAGACATACGCATTCACACAGGAGTATTTCATATGCCTCAGTAGGATTTGGGGGGGACATTTGCAGATTTATGCTGCATTAAATTACAAACTAAGCTTCTGTGAACAACTATGTATTCTAATTCTCAGTAATAGCTGACATCTGGTCCGGTGGAAGGCAAGGTGTGCTGTGGAGCAAAGTAGGGCCATACAAAATATTTGCCGCAGACCTGCAAATTCTGGCCCCCGGAAGGGAGGTCGAGAGTGAGGTAAATGCATACAATAAGTCTTTTCATTTACATGCTAAGATATTTTCACATATATAACTCCACACAACTGTCACTTAAGGTTTTGAATGCATTCATCCATGCCACCATTGTGAGGAGTCAAGAGGAGTCTGGAAAAATAACTATCTTGTTGACTCCTTTCAAATGACTGCAATGTGGAAAGGATCATTCAGGGGATTAAACAAGGTGACTCTAAAAATTCCTTGCATACATGATAAGAATACATAAAGGTATTCATGCATTATGTGTGTATGTTTTCAGCTTGACCCAATGGCCTATGATGTCCTAATAGGCCCAGTCTGTGACAATCGGCACTGGACACTTGTGGTGAGAATTTACGTACACTACCATATAATCACATGTAGGTAGGGGTGTCCCGACTCTTTGTGTGGGTTACCCTAGCATCATGATTTACTCTGATAATCAATCCTCTCTACATTACTTCACATATATTGTGAAGGTCATTTATCCAAACGAGAAGCGTTCAATTTACATCGACCCCTTTGGTGAAACTCCTGCCCACATAACAAAATGCAAGGATATGACGAGGCAAGTTTCATAAATCAGTAGTAATATCATTAAAGGTTCTTGGTTACAAATAACAACAGTATTCTGCTATTCCACAGAGCGTTCATGAGACACAAATGCCTCCACATCTCACGTTGGACTTGTGATCAAATAAGCCATTCCTGTCAGCAAGACTCAACATCCTGTGGGCCATTTGTCTGCAAGGTATGAGGGCAACTGACCCTTTGTTGAATACAGCTATTGGAAGTAACTGATTGTACTGTGTTTTGTGTAGTTTGCAGAGCTTATAATAACTGGTGGCAAGCTAGATTTCCATACAGATGAGGCTGCTATCATTCAGATGAGGAGGGAAATAGCTTGAAGACTGGTCACTTTCAATTTCAGATATAGCATCTTCTTTCAGTGATGGGGGCTCACCATTGTGTGCACTGCAGATGGAGCGGGGTTATCAGCCTGAAGCTCTCCACTCCGAGCTGCTAACCCTGTGCTTCCGCTGACCTACCATTGAGTGCTCACGTCCAGTCATCACACTAGCCATCCAGGAATCTCTCCTCTGGGGTCCTCTCCCCCTCTTTCTGCCTGCCTCTCCTCTCTCCTCCCACCCCAACCAATCGCGGCAGATGACTGCCCATAACTGAGTCCGGTTCTGCCAGAGATTTCTTCCTGTTTTCTCTCCACAGTCGCCAAGTGCTTGCTCATTGTGGGAACTTTTGGGTTTCTCTGTAATATAGTGAGGTCTCCAACTTACTATGTGAAGTGCCTTGAGATAAAAAAAAAATTGTCAAAATAGTTCAAAAACATTTAATTGAAATATTTATTGATTATTGTTTACACATTGTGGACTCAGTATAGTGTTCCTCTGTAAGGGGATTGAATCCTTTGGGAATTTTATTTCTCCTTAAAGCCATTTTTTGCAATAAATGCTTGACAACTGATAAGTTATGATTGTAGTCTTGGTAATTTAGTATGGTGTAAAGCTCTTAAATAACGCGGTATTGACGAGCACGTAATGGGAAATTTTGAGGTGGTGCGTCTGTATTTTACCATCCAATATAGTTGCACAAAAGCAAGTAGAGAGACAGTAAAGTCCATGCCTTCAGTCCTGCTTTTCTTTTCCTCTTCCTGTGGCTCAGCGTGAGCAAGTAACGATGTGTGTTTTGACAGTATATAGTCGGAGTTACATATTTCTGTCAGTGTACGGTCGTGTGCGGCTGTAATGGGGTGGTAAATGTGGCCGCAGTCGAGAAAACAATCTTGATAAAATCGGGAACTTGACAAAATGAGATGCGACCCGATGCGACATGGAAATTGGCAGTCATATGTTTGTGAATGAGTGACGAATCTGCTGACTGAAGCGGAAAACATCTGCAGCTGCTAGGTACGGGAACCAGTTAAATCGGAAACCAGTTGAGCCATAACACTGGCCCTCACTTTCATTGCGTCACGGGGTTTCGAGTAGCGAGCCCTCTGCCTCGCGTGTGCGTTAGACTGCTTGGTCCGTTTTTCAAGACGGGTCCGGTGGGTTGCCGACATCGCCGCAGACCCCACTGAGGACAGTGCCAGCAGAGGGAAGGCGCAGTGAGTACCAAGTCCACGGCCCCGGGAAGCGGGCGAGAGGGCGCTGTAAGGCTACTGCCGGAGCCGCGAGCCACCTTCGCTCCCAAACCTTTCCAAGCCGACCCAGAGCCGGTCGTGTTTTTTTATGGGACAAGAGTTAATCTAGTTGTTTGGGGCGACTCATCGATGCAAATTATTCGAGTCGTCCCAGCCCTAGTAGCAACTAGCAGCCTGATTTCAACAGCACAGTAACACACGGTCACAGTGCGACAATAATATGGAAAATAAAAGATAAATGAAACAGAGATAATTACCGGTCAAGCAGAACGCATCGTTTGTGAGCCCTGACGGTGTCGTTGCTTCTGTGGAGCCGCTCCGATGTTTACATCTGCTCGAGCTGTTTCCTTCTTTTAGCTCATTTTTGCTCGTGGTCTTTGTCATATATGCAGTTTCTGGTAAAGGAGCCAGGGAGTTTTGTCGTTGCTTGGCGTTTCTCTACCGCTGTGTTTTCAAACTAACTTCGCAAATCCTGCCAACAGCAGCTTTAATACAGAAGAAAATCTTTAAAATATTGTTGCAAGTGGTCTGTATGCATGGCCTTCACATGTTTTTTGTAAAGCTGTCCATGTCTTAAAAAATTGATGTGGATCTTTCCAGCATTATCATAAGAATCAATTTTTATTTTATTTTATGCATTTTAGTCTCTGTTTTTGACACTTTCTCACAGGGAAAATATGTTTTTGATTGAGTTTCTGAAAGGAATGTTTTAAGATAGGGTATATGTAATAATAATGTGTAAGCCCATGTTGCAATTATAACAAAAATAAAGATCTTTAAAATGCTGATGCATGATTGTGGACTATATGAAAATTACAAAATTCCAGGTCTTTTGGAAATGTTTGGTCACTGTCATAATTCAGCTCAATATTTTATTTATTGTTGCTTATGGAGAAAATGTCAAACTGGCACTGCATGTCAAAAAGGTTGCTGACCCATGGTCTACTCTAAGCTACAGAGCTCTTCTCAGTCCTAAATAGCTGCTTAGTGTTTTTTGGGGAGCACAAGGAGTTTCAGGGAAGCAGGGAATTGTAGGGAAAGTATAATAAATTCCATGGGTGAAAGAGCATAGGTCGTAGATAGATTTTCTTGTGGGTTGCTCCACCATGGCTTTTGCCAGAACCCAAAGACTTTTTAGCCATCTTGTGGGCACTTAATAATTAAGTTGGGGCCATGCATTAATTGTTATGAAGCAGCAGTATCTCCCAGTTCCTTGTGTCTATTTTCCCTTCTGTGTATATAGGTCAAGGGGCGTGGCCACTCTAATTACTGGGGACTCTGCCACTCATCAAGTGCAGCTGCTTCCCATCATCTAGTCACCTCACCAGTACTGAAGGCCAGGCTGAACTCCCCATCTTCGCCAGATCGTTTTTGTCAACCAGTGTGGAAACTTGGCCAGTAGATTATTTGTTAGTTTCAAGTCTAGTTATTCCTAGTGTCTTTGTCCAGACCTCCTTCAAGCTGCCTCAGACCTGCTGCATCATTCCACCTCAAAACAAGGATCACTCTTCACTCATGTCTGCTCCACTGCCTGTTCTATCAAGATTCATCTCTGGAGTCATCTCAGTCTGAACCCCAGCCTCAGCCGCGAGGTCAACCTGCCTGCTCGAAGTATTGACTCTCTCTCCCGAGTCTTGTGTTCAGTCTCTGTATTCTGGGTCAGTGATCTACTCTTTGCATTAATAACTCTTGGGAACCAAATAATTAAGTTGTGGCCGCCAAGCCCGGATTATCCATATATAGAATTGGGCGAGTGCCCTGGGGCACCAGCCAATGGAGGGGCACCAAATGATGAGACCAGAGTCGCCCCGCAAATTAAGCAAGGCACCACCTCCCCCTCATGTCAAAGGCAGTCCGTCAGTATTGTGAGAGGATGAAGCATCCTTCAAGAGAAGATTTAAAAAATGACAAACATGTTTCGCCACATTTAGCAACAAACAACGTATAAAAAAGTGAGGTGAATTTTGACCAGATTTACAGCAATGTTTGTGAACTTGTATATTATATTAGATATTTACTTTCCTTGTAAAAAATTTAACATCAATGTTAAATCTAAATGTGACGGTTGAAACTAAAACTAAACTAAATTTAACTAACATGTTAGCTTGACAAATGTGCCCACCGACAATAGCCATGTTCATTGTTTACATTTATATTATGATAATGTCCGGTGTTTTCTTACTTGTGAATGAGCCACGAGCCGTCAGTTAGCATGTTGTGCTCCGCTCATGTCTTCCTCCTCCGATGCAGTCAAACTCAGACTGAGGCAGCGGTGCGCGTTCATGTGTTGAGGGGGGAGGGGCTTGGGACGGAGGTCTGTTGGAAGCAAGTCGGATTTTGTGGCGATTTTCTAAATCATCTACCCAACCTTTAAGGAAATCAAAATTCCAGTACCTTAAAATATTAGAACATTTCATTAGATCAGGTCTCTGGTGGTGCTCTGCTAGGCCTTTACTGCAGCTTTCTTCAGTTCCCGTTTGTTTTTGGACAAGCGAAATTTATGCTCAATTGCCTTAAAAAACTATGTTTGCTTTTGCAATATGCTTCGGGTCATCGTCTGTTATTATGAATTCCCCAAGGATGACTCTCAGCAATCACTTAAAGGACAGGATCCACAGCATGATCTATCAGATGAATAGTTTAATGACAGTCAATTTATTATTATTAGTTACAGAGAATGATAAATTAATTATTTTCTTTAATTTCCTAATTAGGTAGGGGATAGTTATTTTAGAGTAAGTGTTTTGCTGCAGAGAGGCAGGTTGCCTGAGAAAGAGGGAACTGAGAATAAGGTATGCAAGCAAATTGGATTCTGTGCCTCTCCACTCAGGGCTCTCAAAGGCGGTTTAAAAACTCCTCTGAATCCAAAGCTCCTTTGAGTTAAAGTAAATAAAAAAATTCACAAGCATCAGGGGTTGTCCACTTGAATGTAAATTGTATGAACACTCTCCTAATGTTTCCAGCTTACCTCCAGTCATACTCAGGTCCACATTTATACAGATCCTTCACTTTGTCGAGTCAGACAGACTTCACCGCTGCCAGAGCGTGGATTGTTGCTTGTGTCATTAAGTCACGTTTAACAGTTATAGTATAATTTAGACATCTATGAAGTTTGTGCCATGTTTCAGGTGACAACTAAGCAAGACTTGATATGGGTAAATGACATAAGATTGTACTGCTTTGTGACCATGTGTTGAAGGGAGACATATGCAATAATATAAAATATGTAGTCTACAAATCTGTGTCAGTGTCAGTGATATCTCACCTCTGACAGAAGAACATCCATGTTGAATGCCAACCGATTGTTGTATACTAAGTACCGATGATGTGAAGATGTATTGAAGAGAAGTCCGCCGACACCGTCTTGATTGTATATAAAGGTTTATTACAAAAAGACCAGTATCGATTCAAGCCCTGCAGAGCTTGGAGAGTGTCCGGCCAAAAGGACAACCCTCCCGACTCTTCTTGGGGGTTACATTTATAGGCCCATCGTTGGCTTGATAAGGAACACCTGGTTCGAATCAAGTTATGCTATGTGAGACGTGTAACTTTCAAGGCCAAGTAAAGGAGTGGTAAGGGTCCTTGAAAGACCCCTTGCATAACATTCCAAAGGAAGAGAAGTAAGCCCATATTCCCTTCTTATTCCATATATGGACAAAAAGACACTACACGATCTGCAAACATCCTCCGTGTCTGTATTTTTTCAAAGACTTCAGACAAGAAGCACAACACTTTGTCCATGAACTCTTTCTTTTCCAGAGGAGATATGACTTTTCCTGTGATGATTTTCTGCAAATATGTAGTTTATTAGGGAGGATACTCAACATTGTCAACTCACTTCAAGATGTTGCAGTAGGCACTGTTCTCAGTGATGAAGTCTATTAAAAAGCCACTGAGCTCTCGCCGTTGGTGCTGAGATTGTTTGGCCCTTTCCTAAAATTAAATTATAAAATGCTTAAACACGTATCAATAAATTACTGCGGTTAAATACTACAAGTGTGTCATTTTCTTCCCTTAAACATTAGCACTTCCTTACTTACCACAAGAGTCTTGACAGATGTGTTTTCACTCAGGCTGATGGCATCTCGACCATGGTAACATCACTGTCCTAAATGGATACACACAACACAACTGAGTGTACAGCTCTGAATGGTGGACATTGTGTTTGTCCACATGCAATAAACTTTATACTAACCAGCTCTTTAGAAGGAAAGCTTTAAGGACTCTTGCTATAAGCATTATCCTCCTCAGTGTCCAATGGTATCTGTAGACCACACATCATTATTGCGCGATCATGTTTAATATGCAAAGGTTAACCACTTCAAAAATGGATCCAGGTTGGATTCAGAATGACAGTGCTATACTAAATATACTGCACATGCCATAAAGATACATGAAGTACGTAGCACTGAACACATTGCAGCTTGAATGTCTCCTTTTACGTGAGTGGGAGCCAAGTTACACTGCGACATGTTCATGTTCATGCTTAGGTTAGAATGAGTGCAGTTTATATCTTGTTTAGTATTTTATCTCTAATAGTTAAGCGGGTTACTGTCACTTTAAGGGAAATAGCTTGCCGCTTTAATCAACGTGCCTTTGACGTCGTTAGCATCGTGTTGATGTTGACCAGTTAGTTCAGTTGAGATTCATAAACAGACTGAGCGACACGATTTCCTTACCGTAGTATACCTATCTGTACGAAGAATACTTGGCTTTTGATACATCTGTAAGGTTTCACAAACTGTGGAATAAATGTTTTGTTTTACCCTTTTCACCAGAAGACAGGTGGGACATTGTCTCGGAGGGTTGCTTTGCCTTCTTCAGTAAAATGGGCGAACTTCCTCCCATACCTGCAATTAAAACACTGGAGCATTACATTTTTGGTCAGGTGTTACACAAAATTCCTTTTGATAATACTTACTTAAATAAGTATTATTTTTGTAGAACAGCATCATACCCCTTCAGCCCAAAGTTCTCCAGCAGGACAACACACCACCGCCGTCTCAGGAAAGACATGTCATGCGAAAGAAAGAGTGCAGTTACTCAAAATGCATTTATTTCCTTATATAGTATATTCCATATATTTACAGATTCTCTTTATTCATAATAAAAAACGGCTAGTGTTGTCATAACCCTGCTTTGTGCCTACACTCTGAAAACTCATTCCTTTAAAATAATCATGATTTCTGCCTTTGCATCTTCACCCATTCTGGCAAAAAATAAACTTTTACAGGGTGAATGTGAGATGAAAAATAGATGGATAAAACCCAAACCAAAAAAATAACACATTAATTTATAATATGTGAAAACAGGGACCATTTAAATTATTTAAAAAGAAAAATTGATAAGTGATAATATAGATGGACTTACCACCATATTTTAAATCGGACCTCTGGTGGCCCTGCAAATGAGCAATAAGGTCAGGTTACCCCCCTGTGACAGAATGGACATTTGACAGCCTCTATGTCAAATCTTATGAGCTCAGGGCTGAATGTTGTGTTAGTCTATAGGAGTAGTAATATAATGATTATGTTAGTGAGTTTGACATTGGAAAATTCCTTAGGCACTAACAAGAGAGATTAAAAATGTGACAGACTCCTGTAAACAGCCGTCCTGCTTTGCAGTTTGAAAAATATTTAATAATTATTTTTAAAATAATTTTGCGCAAAACGTTGTTGTACAACTGCAGCTTTTTTGCATTGTTTTACAGTTCAGGCTAACTGAAATAAAATAAATCACATGACATTGTTTGTAACTTAACAGAAAATTCAATTACCAAAATGAAAAAATATTTCAACTTGATATATCCTTAAAATATCACCAGGCATGAAAATGGGTCAGGGGTGAAAAAGGTGAGAAGGATACGCCCCCTCTAGGGGGGTCCGGGGGCATGGTCCCCCGTAAGAAAATTTTGAATATTTCATATTTAAAAGTTTCAATCTGATGCATTTTGAGAGAAAAATCAAGCAGAATTAAAGCTGCAAGCAGCAATGAGCGGGCCCGAGCACTCTTGCCGTCGGGGACGCACGGGTCACCGCTCTCGACGCGTCTGCCAAGTTTCGGGACAGCTGGTCAGACGCGGAGACATATCGGACATATCAACATGTCTGCCAAGTTTCGTGAGACACAAAGCATCATAAGTGCCTCAAATATGTTTTTCGTATTTGATGACGAACAGTGCGTCACCATGGCAACAGCGTTTGACACATGGTCAAAATTTTCACAGTATAACATCAGCCATGTGTCACAACTACGCTGACCAAATATGAGGTGGATCCGGTGAACCTACAAGTCAGAGGATGTAAAAGTAGAATTTCAAACTTTCTGTTGCCAGTAGACGGCCCTATGACCTGTGTCCAATATTGACATTGGAATCTGTTAAGGGCGGGACAGTTATCATTCCTGAGATATCTGGTAAAGATATGTCCAAATATGGTTGAGTTATTTTTTATGTGACATCTCCCAGTGTGTATAACTGTTCTGAGCAAGTTTGAGGTAGATCGGGTGAATCTGCGAGGCAGGGGATATAAAAGTTCCATTTTTCATGATATGTTCCCAGTAGGTGGCGCTATGACCTATGGTCAATATATCCATGGAGATGCGTTGAGGGCAGGACTTTTATCATACCTGAGAAGTTTCGTACAGATCAGACCAAGCACCTTCGATTCATAGCCATCACAATATGCACCCTAACGCACAAAATTACATAAGGGGGCACTATTGAGCCCCATGGACACACCCAGCGCCAGGCCTCTGGGAGCAATTTCTGACGTGTATGCCAATTTTCATGACTTTTCAAATATGGGAACAGCCTGCAGAATGAGCGAACGCGTCTGAAAAATAATAATTATAATAATTATAATCCTTACGGAAACAATAGGGCCATGCACTTCGGTGCAGCGGCCCCTGGTGCATGCATGCACCGGGGTCTGCGCACCTCTTGCTTGGGCCCTAATAATCCTTATGGAAACAAAAGGGTCTTGCACCTTGGTGAAGTAAAGTAAAGGATCTTTCTATACATGGTCACATTATGCTATATAAGAAATGAGACTGACAACTTCTCTCATGAAATGTGCAACAGCACAACTTTAATAGTGCAATCTGCTGCAGAAGATGAATATGGGTGGTAAGGGGCAGGGGTTAGAGTGCTGTCATTTTTTCTTCTTTGCCTGCACCAGTGTCTCCATGGCCCACTTTCGCTGTTTTCAAACACTGAATTAAAAGTGTTGATGAGCAGGACACACTGCAGGGCAATATGGATGCACATCTCAGTAAATAATAACCATCAAGTATTCAGACATCATCATCAAGCCAAAGTATAAATAGTATTTTACAATCAAAATGTATTTTAGGAAATCTGGGGGAACCAATTTGAATGGGCCTGATGGAGATGATAACATTAATAATAAATATTATCTATCATTAACAGTTGTTTTGCTTTAATATGTCAGTAGAGGAGATGCTTGATCGTCAATAAATATTGTTTGTTTATACCTCATTCTGTTCTGTATAGATCTATTCATTCTTAGACTGACAGATGGAGCAAACTGTTGTAAAGGAAGGAGGATTAGTGGAGAACTGGGTTGTCAGGTGTAACTGTGTGGCTCGTGCGCCAGGTAGGAGGGCCCTTAGCAGAATTTTGTCATATTTTCAAAAATATATATATAATTTACTGGAAGAGATATTTATATATACATATATATATATATTTGGGTGCATGACATGTTGCATTGAGATTTGAGCATCAGTGTGAGGGCTTATATGGCATTTGAGTCAGAACTGTGATAATTAAATCATGGCCACACCAGTTAATTCAAGTTCCAGATGCGGCGGGATGGTTCTCTGTTTTGAGTGATGCTGTTTATGAAGTTTTGAAGAATAAAGGCAATTATACTTTTATATTCAAGAGTATAAAGCACTTTAACTAGGGCTGCAGCTGTCTCCATGCAAACTATATTAAAAAGCTGTTTTCTGCTGATTTGAACACGCCAGCGGTTGTTGTATTAGGGGCGTAACTCCTGTTGTGAATGGAACAGTGCGTGGAGTAGGGGTAGTGTGCACGTGCATGGGACGAGAGAGTGACTCAAGAGACAGAGAGAGAGCTAGAAGTCGGGTGTGCATGCTAGCTGAAGGTAACAGTTGATGTTCAATAATAAATACCGTGAAGCAGACAGCTTCGGCCCTTGCAAAACTACCTCCTTACTCCCTGTCTACGGTCCGGACGACGGGCAGAATAAAAGACCAACACGGTGTATAACTTACAATAATCATTGTAGGACACACTGGTATAATGATGGTCCAATATTACGCCAATAATAAGGCTCTAGGGGCCAGAGTTTAAAGAATTTAATTCACATCTGTCCATGTTTGCAAGCAGCTTAAGCAACAATGAACAGTCTCTCCATAGGAGATGACTTACAATAATTATCGCATTCCCACAAGTCATTAATGCGCAGCCACGACTTAATTATCTCGTTCCCACAGATTACTAAATTGTGGCCACGCATTAATATTTTTCCCAAGTACGTCACCAGGGGGGCTCCATAGCAATGTCAATATGCCAATAGAATTGTCAATACAGCAGTGGCAATACACCAAGTCAAACCAGGAAACATAATTCAATTCTCAGACTCTACTACAGCACTAATGACACAAAGGCTTGGAAAAGTGGGGCCAGGCAAAACTCTAAGTTAGGTTTTATCCATGTTGGGAAACACCTTTTATACCTTTTTTTAAAAATCTTATTCCTAGAACATGTGGGTGTACAGGGGAATGACAAAGCTGGCAGGAAAAATAGCAGTCAACCAGAAGGAATTTGGAAAGTTTTCAAAGAATTGTATGACAGTGTTGACTGTAAGAGCCTAATACATAAAGGACTAACAAAATTATGGCAAAAACAGTGAGAGAAGGGAAATAAAAGGCAGGTTGGAATTTCCAATGGGAAATAAAGGGCAGGGTCAGGGGTTTTTTTTTGGGGGGGGGGGGGGTAATTCAGCCAACACCGAAATACATATCAAATACAAGAATGGGCAAGAGGGTGGAGGTTTAATAACTAGGCAGAGACTGGGTCACTGCATTTAATCTTGGGCTATAGCAATTGTTGTTAAACACCCAAATAGAAAATGCATCTATGGAGAGGCAGGAACTGTAAATCATGCCTCGATGGAATGTGTAAGTTAACACGCAGAGAGGGATAAAGCTGTCAGACAGGACTTTTTTAGAAATCAATACACATTTTGGATAATTGTGAAATAACAAAAGCTGTAATTGATTTTGTCATTATTCTGTGTTTGTAGTGTCTTGAGATTTAATCAACTGTACCTGCAAGTGCTGCTCTACGGGCGCTTGCCTAGATGGCGTGTCCTCGTGTAGTTGTAAAGTTCATTCATATTCATCACATTCAGACGTGTTGATTTTCCATTATTGGTCCATTCAAAATAAAGTTTGCGTAGATCCATATACATCTTGAACAACACATATATATATATATAGAAACAAACAAACAACGCTCGTATGCTACTCCCGTATGCAACACACTTGGGACTGATTGCCGCTCTTCCCCATCTGTGTTTTCCACGTACGCGTAATGCCCCCTAATGGAGAAACAAGGAACTACAAGACATTCCTGGCTCTACTAAGGCTTGATCAATGATTTGAATCATACATGACCAGTAGATGGCAGTAACCCGCCTTAGCTGCATCCAATCTGCCGCACATGTCAACAGAACAAGAAGAAGATCACTACAAACGGTGAACGTCTGCCGTTTCAATTCTGGCGGGCTGACCCTGCGTAAACAAGATGGACTTAAACTCTGCACTGGATTTTCTGAACTTACGTGAAATACCAGAAGGTAACATTGAATTTTGCGTGTTTTGTACGCAGCCCTTTTCTATTTCATTCAATTACAAGATATTTGTGGCGGCCTTTGGGTTCCGACGTTGCTAATTCCCGGGTTATGTGTTCCGCTCTGGTGAACGGGAAGAAGAGCAATCTGAATCGCAGTAACCCATTTTTCAAGGTAGCCAGTACCTTCTGGTTTGGAAGCTCAGTGAAGACGAAGCGTCAGACCGTGGACCTGACGTTGGCAGCCAGAGGCGAACACACTGCGGTGTGACAGGCTGGGTGGTTACGGTGTTTTCCTAAAAGCGGATCAGTTAGTGAAATGAAAGTTCGACAAAGTAAACTGTGTCAGTTATTTGTTTGCCGAAGTAAAGCGTGTAGGTGTGTAGTTCTGCTCAGTCGTTCGCGCCACGTTGGAACCTACCACGACTTAATGATTTAACTACTAACGTTAAATTGACAAGTTCATAGAGGGAGTTTGGTGCAACGACCCCCCCCCCCCCCCCCCCTTAACTTTATCATAAAGGCAGTTATGAGGCTCTCTTAAGGACAACCTGCGCGTATGCACACTGACTGGAAATTCTTATTTCATATTCATATTTGACAGCAATCGGATAAAAACCCAACATATGTACACTAGTATTATAGACCTACTTACTTAACCACAGTGACCTAGATATGATGCACTTGATACACAAGAAGTTTATGTTTTGATTATAACTATTCCACGTATCCACATTCATATTAACTCACGATATACCTTTCTTATCTGTGCAAAAATATAATAAATGCCTTTCTTGTCACAATGTACTGTGGTGTATTTCCTCATCAGGGTCAAAGGAGATGAAAAAAAAATCAATCAATCGGTCAATTGACACCAATAATTAGGAAATGTCACAGAGAATATGGTTTTGAGGAGCTCAGATGAGAGGACGTTTACACACTGACTAAGTTTAGCATACTGAGGAGTTAGTGGTGTTTTGAGGAGCAGATAAGGGACAAGGCAAAAAAGAGGAGATGCATAGTGTATCAACCAGAACACAGGACTCTGACGCTGGTGGCAGAACTGTGACAAATGTGTCCTGACCAGAATTCCTGTTCACATTGTTGTTGGTATTTTGCTATTGTCTGTGTCTGCTGAGGAAGTGCTAGCTATGGCTGCGGAGCAACTGGCAACCATTGAATGGATGTAGGCACCGGGTCCAGAAAATGAAGCCCATGCGGAAGTGCCTGAAGCCTGTATTCTCTGGAATAACCAGCTGGGTGCAAAAAGAAGTCCGTTTCTACAGAAGTCTATGAGAAAATGACTCTACTTCTCACTTAATTTATAACATCAGGAAACATTTTCCTGAGCAGTTTATGGTCTTAATTACTAGTTTCAAGTGTTCTTCAATACAGCATGATGTTCATTTTGTAAAATGTCATCTCATTTGGAGTGAAATAGACGATAAAGCCTTGTAGGGTGGATACAGCTTGATTGACAGCTGGTCTTTCCAATCGGTGCATGGTTACAGGTGTAGTTGAGCTCATCAACTGAGCGCCCACCTACAACTGCAACCATGCACAGATTCGACTGTACTAATTTAATCCAAACTCCAGTTTATACATGACTTTATTTGTCTATTTTACGTTAAATGAGACCACAATTTACAAAATGAACATCATGCTGTTTTGGAAAAATTTACCCGGTGGCTACGTCCATTTTTCTATATAGTCTACACTTGTTACTTCCTCCCGTGTGTTGATATTGTAATGCTACGCTGTTCTGTTCTTCTGGGAGCTCATTTAATTTGATCTGCCACACTCAGTCTGGATCTCCTCCATTGGGAACTGATTTCCTCTGGCAGAAAACTTGCCGGTCCAATCACAACCGATTATGTGATAATGGGCGGGGTTTGTTCCGTGACGCAGAGAGAATTTCTCCTACGAAAACAACAACACTAGTTCACAGACATTGTGGAATCATCGTCACATCATCTCCTCTCTGCGCTAGTGTGTTGACATTTCCGCGATGCTCAACAGACGTCACATGATTCGTTGCTCTCACTGGTTGTAGGTCTGTCCAACAGGCATCCGTTGGTAATGCCTCTTGGAAATCGAAAATGAACTGAGAGGTTCCAGACTAATACTCATGTCCCCTTAGTGGCTACGTACATTAGAGTTATATTGAAAAGGGAAAATTATGGGGTCATTGTTTATTAACTTTACGGTATGTATTTCACAAACTAGTTAGCACCATCGTCTGCTCACTGACGTGTACTCTGCTGCATGCTGCAGACAGTGCTGACAATGTTTTAAACAAGACTGAGTCTGGACAAACTACGTGATGACCATTTCTAAATCACCACAAGCTTTTTGCATTATATGTTCTGTAAAATACGTTTTCATATCGATAAACATACGCCAATGCTGATATTTCTGTGATAGGCCCATATCTGCTGATAAATCAGTCTGGCTCTAATTCTTACATGGAGCAATGATGAATTGGACTTTTTGCCAATAAACATTTACCAACCGAGTCCTCCAAGTTCTGAAATCATGTCTGTTGTGGTGTTCAATCACTGCAGGTAATCTGATAACTGTTGTGATTTCAGCCTGGGTGGATGCAGTTTGGGACTTGGAGTTCACGAAAAGAAAACCACTGGATGACACCATAGCAGAAAAACTCGCAGGTAGTGGAGAAAAGGCATTCCGAAACCTGTACCAGTGTTTACTTACACATGCTGCTGATGGAGGCGGAACATCACAGGTAAAACTGATCTGTCTGGATTATTTACAGGGTGATACTGGCAGTTAAGCATTTTTTTTACTGTTATCTGGAAGATAAGCATGTTTTACATACAGTTGCTCATTTTCCAAACCATTCTGTAAATTTTAAGACTGACTTTACAGCTTGTCCTTAGTAGGGCTGGATATTGTTGTTATATATTGTGTTTTCCAATACCGACGCTAAATGGTGCCAGTAAAAGAGTACAAAACTGACAGGCAACTATAAGTTTATAACTATTTATTGGCAAATTGGAACTTGAAATGTAATATTTTAACTGTTAAAAGTTTTTTTCTTAACTTGAATATAGAAATCTAAATAAGTGCAAAACTCTTTACAAATTTACTTAAAAAAAATAAACCAACTCAACTGAAATACTGCTTAATACAGCAGAAATCAGCTGCGGGTGATGTGTTTGTCATGTTAGAATACGATCACATGAGCAGTCAAACACGGTGCATCCCTGTGTGCGTCAGTCACCGTCCTGCCTCCTGTCCCCAGTCTCCAATAAGGGGGCAACTGTCTGGTTGTGATTTCTTGTTCGTCTCAGCCCAGTGCTCACCGAACCACAGTTGTGCAGGTGGAGCAATGCATGCTCACGAGAACCTTTCAGATACTGTTTTGTTCTCTTGCAAAGTGGAAATGCTCCGTCGCATGTTCAATTCAGTTCAATATTATTTGTATAGTGCCAAATCAAAACACAGATGGTATATAGCAGCATAACTAAGAGATGGTTCAGTAAACACCTGAGCAGCTCTTACTATAATCCTTATCAAAGAGGAAGGTTTTTAAGTTTAACTTTAAATGTAGAGAGGGAGTCTGCCTCCCTGGTTCCAGAGGAGAGGAGCCTCGTGGCTGAAGGCTCGGCCTCCCATTCTACCCTTACACACTCTGATCTATTGGGATAATATGGAACTATGACCTCTGTAAAATATGATGGAGCCTGATTATTAAGGGCTTTGTAGGTGTGGAGCAGGAATTTGAATTCAATTCTGAATTTTATAGGAAGCCACTACAGAAATGCTAACACTGGAGAAATATGATCTCTTTTTCTAGTTCCTGTCAGAACTCATGCTGCAGCATTTTGGATTAACTGGAGACTTTTCACAGACTTGTTGGGATTAGTTTTTCAGCATCCTTTTGAGATAGGATGTTCCTTATGTTCTTGATATTGTGAAAGAAGGCTGTCCCAGAGACTTGTTTTATGTGCGAGTCAAGGCACATGTCCAGGACAAAAATAACTCCAAGGTTGCTCGCTGTAGATCTGGAGGCCAAAGTTATATATTATAATAATAATAATAATAATAATAATAAATATGCTCAGATAGTGTTTCTCTGAGGTGTTTAGGCCTGTTTAGTAAGTTAAAGTTTACAGGTCATCCAGGCCTTTATGCCCTTTTGTCTACCTGATCTGTTTCATCTGGCTTTATAAATAAATAAAACTGAGTATCATCTGCAATGGAAATGCAGGGTTTCCTCAACGTTCATTTTGTATCGACGGCCCCGGCTATTATTAATTATTTATTTACTGAATTTTATGAAATGTCATGAAGTCTTGATTAAACGACTCTGCGAGGGCTTTTATTTTGACACGACAAGACACAAGACGGAGTGCTGTGGTAGTGCTACAAAGGCGACTTCATGTTCTTTCCACCATTTGAGATGACCTGCATCACTCTACACAAATTGATTGCAGGTAGCTAGAAAGTTGGATTTGCACAGCTCACTATCGCCCTCTTCAGGTGCCAGGAGAGTAGTGTTACACAGGTGAAGGGCAGGTCTGACGTATTAGAGGGTCACGTACTCCTCTCCTGAAAGAGCGTCAGTGAAGTCCCTATTATTCCCTATTTAGCCTAAACATTTCAAATAGACTATCCTGGCGTTTATTTATTCTTCCCCGGAATCAATTTATTCAACATTACACAGACCAATGGCAAGATGAAGTCGGTGACCAAAAGCCACTTGTTGAGTTGGACTGCTTTGACAGCATTACTCCTGTTGTCGGTTGTTATAGCAAACAGTCCCGTTTGGTTGAAATGAAATATATTGTCACACTCATATACGGCTGACAGGTCAGCGCCAAGTGAGTTACACTAGCGAGCCGGTCTGCGAGGCTCGCTCGGACTTCAGCATACATTTTTGGCAGTTCTTCTCTTGCAAAGTAATTGCGACTAGGCAACTGATAACTTGGGTCAGCAGTTTTTAGCAGCTGTATAAAGCCGTCCTGCTCCACTGTTGCAACGGGCACCATGTCTTGAGAAATGTGGTAGGCCACTGCCTTGGTAATATTGCCCCACTTATCGCTTTTGCTATCATAAGGCACAGCAAGGCTGAATGAAGCTTGCAACGTGGTTTGATTCTTTGAAGGCTGCGATGGCTTCAAATTCTGTTTCACACACTCCTCGTACTGCACTTTATGGCGCTGCTGTAGATGGTGGTAGAGATTAGTCGTGGTCGAACTTTTTGTTGCAACCTGTTTTGTGGCATCTCTACAGAATGCATTTTTCTGCTGCCCATCTGAAACTTTAAAACCAAACCACCTCTAAATGAGGTTTTTTATTTTACAAACCAACTCCTCTTCTCTCGTTTGTGTCTGTCTCCATCTTGGTGTTGTGGGTAGGGGAGATGCGTGTATTGGTTTCGCTCAGAGAGGAAGAGAAGCAGGGCAAGGCGACGGTGTGTGAGGGACTGACAGGCAGAGGAAAAATAGGCGAACTGGCGGCTCCATGAAAGAAACTTATAACATTATTTTAACGCAAAATAAATCTCTATATACACGATTTTGTCTTTTCCTATATCGTGTTTGAAAAATATATAGATATATTTTAAAAACTCGTATTTTAAGATTTTTTAAGCTCCTTGATATGTTTTTTTTCCCCTCTGGTACCAACCGAAAGCACTGAGTGTATCCCATGTTGCATTTGCAGAATATCTGGGCAATTCTGGTGGAGAACAGGGTGTCGGTCAAGTCTCTGGTGGCCGTGCTGTCCTTCTTGGTGCTGACCGGAAAAGCCAAAGGGGCAAATGTCCAGCAAAGAGTGGGCGGGCTGCACGCTTCTTCACTCTACCTGCTGCTGCTTGGAATCCCAGGTGAGAAAATCAGGAATATACTGGTGTAGCTCAAAAGGAGAATATCGTGAAAACGTTTATTTTATTTTATTTATAAAAAAATATATATATATATTATGGCATTGGCAACATGGGTATACTCAATCAGTCCAACACGGTGCATCCCAGTGTGCCTCAGCCACTGTCCCTGCTTCAAAGTCTCAAAATTCAACTTGACGGGCATGTCTGGTGGTGTTAAGCACGGGGGAAGGGCGAGTTTGCACTTGTCTGCGGAACCAAAGTTGTGCACAAGGAGCAGAAATGTGACAGATTTATCGCTCGGGCTCTACTTTTTAGACGTGGTATTGAATAGTATTAGGTACAAAGATTTGCGTACTCGCCGATCCCCGATCCGGCATTTTCGGCAGTATCGGAGGCATGTCGGATGCTGGTATCGAAATCGTAATTATCTGTTTACATCGTACATTTTTTGTCTTTGAAATTGAAACAGTAACTACAATACAACTCATTTAATTTGCGCATCTGTTTGTGTGTGAATCAGCACTAATTGTATCATATACAGTATGTGTTGATGAAAAATTAAAATATAGATTTTTAAGGAATGTAAGTGTGATGTATTCAGAGAAGCAGGTTGTATCTAACAGCTAACAGATCATTCTGGTTCGTTAAAATGTATATTTTTATAAGTCTGGCGATCATTTCACTTGGTTATGAACTTAAGCACTCACAAAGTTAAAAGCTGATACCTGGGAGCCAGGAGATATCACTGCAAAGTCCAATAATCAGAATATTTTGAAACCAATCCACTGGAATAAGCGTGTCTGTAACTGAAGGAGGCTTATAATGGACGGCTAATGTGAGATAATTTACCTGCTCAAATCCATTTCCCCTATAATAACATAATTCTGATCCTTGTTATGATCAACTGAAATGATGGGCAACTACCAAACAGGTAAAAGTTGCAGTAAACCAGAGTTTATATTATATTATATGCTTTTAACTGTTGTCTTAGCTGTTGAAGTTGAAATGCAGTGTGTATCCTTGTGCCCTAATAAACACACTGAAGCTGCTTAAAAAGAAATGTAATGTTCGTTTTAGGGATGCAACTAACATAATTTTCATAATCGATTAATCTGTTGATTATTTGCTCGATTAATCGATTAGTTGCTTGGTCCATAAAATGGTAAACAATGTTGATTGTGTTTACTCAAAACACCAAGATGATGTTTTGTTTTGTCGAAACACCAAAGATAAAAAAAAGTTGACTGTCATAGAGGAGCAAAGAAACCAGAAAATATTCATATTTAGTCAGAAAATTTTGAACTTGAACCCATTAAACGATTATCAAAATAGTTGCAGATTAATGTAGTAATCGATCAGAAACCAATAAATCGATAAACTGTTGCAACTATTTCGTTTCTATAAACCAGCCTTTGTTAGTTCCCTGCTGTATTTTTTTGTGTAATGTTTCGCAGGAATGTCTATTACATCATTCGCATAAATATGTGTGTGTGCCCTCATTCCTGTGCATTAGAAAACAGTATAGGCACCCACTGTTACATAAACGGCTCAGTAGCTAATAGAGGTCAATCTGCCTCCAGATGAGCCAATAGCAAATTTCAATTGCCAGGTTTCATCCAGTGGAGAGCGGTCGCTATGCATATTTACTACACAAAGCATGATTTAGCACACTGTGCACTGGACCTGAATCAATCAACAACACAACTAAATACCCATGTACACTGGGAGCTTAGTTACCTTTAAAAAAGAAGACACAAAGAAGTGTATCCTTTAACAGTTCATTGTTGATCACTCTGTACAGTTGAGCCTTCTGTGTGTTTGTGTGCTGTTTTTGTGACTTTCTATCTGTGTTCATTGCTTCCAGGGAGCATCGCCCACAAGGTTTTCCATGAGGTTTTATTGGATGTGTGTTCTGACCTGTGGTCTCACTGCTGGCCTCAGGAATCTGGTAAAAAGCGCAAGAAGGATGGCCTGAAGAGTTCTCAGGCAGAGGGCAAACGCTCCAGACCACAGCGGAAAGACATTGCAGATGTATGGTCCTCTGAAAAAAATCATCAGTCTTTCATATACTAACTTTACATTTTAGCGTCCCCTTTTTGTACAGATTAAATATCTGAAAACACATAACTTTTCGATATACAATGATAATACAGTATATGATTAAAGAAAAATTATGTATTATAAAAATGATTGTAGGATTTTGGAAATGATGATGCTTGTTGTTATCTGCAGTTGGAAGTGGATGAGGAAGAGGAGGAGGAAGAGGAGGTTCATTTCTCTGGTCCAGACTTGATGAAGATCAGAGATGCTGTTATTCTGCTGGTTCAGAGCCTCCTCAGACTCCTGCACACATTTCCACTCAAAGACAGGCCACAAAATGCCAGCAACTTCACACAGGTAACCACAGAGTCAGCCATG
Source organism: Scophthalmus maximus (assembly GCF_022379125.1). Taxonomy (NCBI): domain Eukaryota; kingdom Metazoa; phylum Chordata; class Actinopteri; order Pleuronectiformes; family Scophthalmidae; genus Scophthalmus; species Scophthalmus maximus. Next base: position 993,050 of record NC_061532.1, read on the forward strand.
ATGCCCACTTTCCACTGCATTGAGCAGGTAAGCAGTTTCTTCTTTTCGCTACAGGTCTTCTGTAAGCTGCTTTACTTTGAGCCGGTCATCGGAGAGCTAACCTTCGCTGCTGTCCAGTGAGTTTTCTGACGTCTTGCTCCGTCATGTTAAAGAAAGTATTCAGGACATGAAAGAGGAGATGGTTATTGTGTTATTTCTGCACAGAGATATCACCAAGCTAAGGAGTGTTCCTGAGATGGCTTTCTACGGTCTGCAGCTGCTCTGCCTACCAAAACATGGAAACCAGAGAGAAGTAAAATACAATAGAGAGATAGATGTATATTTACGTAATTGCATGTTATGCAACGAAACTTTGTTTGAGCGATACACTTTGCAGCATAAAAAAGGAAATAAATAGGATATAAAATATGTGCAGATACACCAGTACCAAACACACACACACAAGCCCAAGCACATCACGACCATTCCCATGACCACATACACATTTATACCCATAAAGCTTTAAAATATGTAATAAATACTGTAAAAATATAGGTGGAGAAAGGGCAATGAAGCACGACAGTTATTGCACTGAGTCTGGGGTGACAGTTCTAGAGGTGTCTTTAGAAAACACTTTGCTTATATTGTAGTTGACATAAATTCTTACATCTTGCTGATTTCTTTTGGCTGTGGGTAAATAACAGTTTTTTTGGGGGGGGGGGGGGGGGGGGGTATTTAAGAAAAGAGGCCAGAGATATCTGTTGATATGTGTGTTTCCAATGCTTAAAGCTTTTAAATTGGTGGAAAAGAAAAAAGGCTTTGTGCAAATCACATTCAAAAAAATCCCGAGCACATCTCTGTCCACCAATAATGTCCAGCCTACTATCGGTAATCCACAGACCGCACTGTCTGGCTATCTGCAACATTAGTATTTGCCGTATCGTAAACATACCGAACCGTGACGCCGCTGTGTCGTATTGAACAAAACCGTGACTCTTGTGAACTGTTACACCCCTATAAGAAGTACCGTCCCATTAGGACGGTACTTCCCAACCTGAAGGAACTGTAACTGGGGTAGAAGGGGGATGCAAAATAAACCAAGACGATGAACACTTTTCACTTTCACTTTCATAGCCTTTCAAAAAATGGAGAGAGATCAGGTCTCATCTCATGGATAATTTTTTTGGTTGAACTCTTCTCAATACAGAGACAGGTTAAGTAGAAAAATATAGGCTCCAAGATATTGATGCCACATAAGCTTTAGAAGTAAATACGGATAAAGCCATTATATCTCCATAAAATGTATTAACCTCTTTCAACTCAAAATTGAAATTCTCTTTTTTTTTCTGGTTAAACATGAGGCATGAGAGAAATCAACAGTGTGTCCTTAATGCCATAACAGAGGAATGTTTCTAATCTAAACTTCTGTGTCTGTTGTCCAGTCCCTGCGGAGGGTTTTCCACTGTCTCCTCTATGTGATCCTGATGATGAATAAAGGAACCAGAGGGAAGCCCTCCCTCCTCACACTCAACCAGGCCATCCTCTCCACCCGCGACCAGGCCATACATTTTGTCTGGTAAACAGCTATATCATCAGTTGATCATATGTTAACTTTACCCATAGAATTACTTTTGAATATGGTCTACAGTAATTGTGTAGATATTTGAACCAAGTGATGTATTATGGCATGAAGTCAAAATCCTTTTTCACTTTTGTATCCACATCAACAGATTTATAGCTACGGGTTTTATTGTGGCTCAATATTTAACTATGATGATCAATTTAAAAAGATGTGGCACCTGTCACTATGAGGAAAAAAAAGGAGGATGTGATGATAAACAAATGTGTATATTTTATCCACATCAGTGTGTCACATAAAAATCTGAGACATGCTGAAAAAAAATCTAGTCTAAAATAATATATTATTTGTTTTGTTTTTAAAGACACCGGTACTTGATTTCTTCATGTTACCTATGTCTGTATTTTATCAGTTGCATTATACATTGCAGCTGTCATGAGCAAAATGGTGACATTGAGCAATCCAATCGCCAAATGGCTCCTTTATTTCCGTTGGTAGATGGTCTATAAAGAGCTAATGCTTCACATCACAATGTCTTGGTCCTTGATTATTTGGGGTATGCCTGACTGTTGAACTGAAGACATGTCACAAAGCTGTGTTATTTCACAAATGATTTATGTGTTTACAGTCATCTTGTGGAAGTGCTAAAGGAGCTGGCTTTACCTCTCCTGCACATCCTCCTGCAGCATATCTGCTTCCAGGTGAATCCCCTAGCAGACACTTGACACAGAACAAATGTGATGATTATATTCCAAGAATAGTTTGCTGTTCGATTGTTATTAGCTGCGGCATAACCATAGCTTGTTTCTGCTGTGGATGTTCAGATGGTGGAGAAGAGTGAGTTTCGAAGCCATGGAGCCCAGGCTGTGGGTATGCTGATATCTGAGATGACGAGCACAGACTATGCCTGCTTCATCAAGTGGCTGTTTAACTTCTCCAGACACACAAAGGTAAGGCGTCCTGGTGGTCACATCTTTAATTATTTCAAAAATATATGTCAAATGCTACATATTGGTCTGTTTTTTTCAATTTTATATTGCTGTCATGAATTGGATGCACAGGTTTCAGTACCTGAAGGTTGAGTGTAGTATTGATTTGGGTCTGTGCGAGTCTATATAATATTAGACTATAACTGGTGAACGGAGTTAATATGGAAATTGTTTGCACGCAAAATACATTCCTAAATATAAAATACTCACCATGGAGGAGGGTGTTCTCAAATTATAGGGGAATCGCACTCCTAAGAGTCCTCTGGAAAGTTATCTCTAGGGTCCTGGAAGGTAAAATAAAACAGGAGATGGACAGGTGGATTGGGGTGGTGTCAGCAGTGATGCAGGTGTTGTATCGTAGAGGGAGCTGAGCCGTAAGGCAATCTATGTCGGTGTTCATTTCGTTAACAGAACTATGACGAAAAAAGTGTAAACAAAGACCTTTTCTCCATGATTGAGATGAGACATTGACAGTGGCGAAACCACTGTGTGTTTTGCTCCGTTAGCAGAGCAGCTCTCAGACTGAAGCCTCGCACCCCTCCGCTCACGTTGTACCAGCTCTGGCGTGCAGACGCGAGAATAACAAACTGTTTCGGTGTATCTTGACTCAGTATACACCACCTGAACCGGAGACTCAGTTGTTGTCGCTGTTGTTGTGAACACACCATTATCGCGGTTGACAAAGTCTTTACTGTCGCTGTTCCACAGCACCGATCAGCTGTTTATTCAGAATGTATCAACCCTGAACGTAACTCGTGTCCAGCACTGCGCTTTCTTGGTCCCTTAACAACACACATGACAAGTGTGAGACTGATAAGATGAACCCTTCTCGAGATATCACAGACAGACAGACAGTCAGACAGACAGACTTATACACACTCAGACAGACCGACAGATTGCTTGACTTATTGGCAGGATTCGTAAAAAGATGTCTCCAGCAGTGGAGAGTAGCCTCTCTACTGATCTTCTATATAAACTATGTAAGAAAAGATTTGCTGAATTTCTTTTAAGAAGAAAACAAAGGTAATGAATCCAAATATTACGTAATTAAAAGTGTTCCGAGTGAAATGTTATTTTTACAAATTTCAACACTTGATACAACATGTGACCTTGATTTAAATTTCCAGTACTTGTATTAGCATAATTTAATTTATGTTAAACAGAGAAAACATTTTGACTAAAAGTTGAATAAAATGTCATGATTTTTCGTCGACTAAAACATTTTCAGTTGTCGTCGACTAAAACTATGAAGGATAAACATGACTAAAATGTGACTAAAACTAATAAGCATTTTCGTCTAAAGACTAAGACTTAATCTAAAAAATCTGCCAAAATAACACTGATCCAGGTTCAGTTGAGGTGGTTTGTTTATCTTGTCAAGACCTGGAGCCTTCTTTTGGAGGTTTACTGGGCACGTCTAACCGGGAGGAGATCCAGAACTGGCCCCACTCTACATCAATGGGGACTGTGTGGATAGGGTTTACACTTTCAACTTCCTAGTCTACACTTCTTGAGGGTGCTCAGGAAGAACAAACTGTAAGGACAGCTGATGGTGGCCTTTCATCGCTCCACCATCGAGAGCATACTGACTTACTGCATCTCGGTGTGGTTAGCTGGCTTATCAGCAGCAGACAGGAGAGCTGTTCAGAGAATCAATAACACAGCTCAGAAAACACCAACAGGAGCAGCGCTCCTAATCTCTTTTTATGAGGAATTATACAATGACAATAAAGGAGAACTGTATTTCTCATCTTGCCTGGGAGAGCCTTGGGAACCCCAGGAAGAGCTGGAAAGCATGGTTTGGGAGAGGGTTCTCATTTCGATCTCGGTTGAGCGGAAGAAAATGGATGGATGCATCAAAAACTCTGCCCCAAATTGCTGCTGATGACTGTGCCAATAGTGCAAAGTATATTTGATGGGAAAGTGTTGCTTATTGAAGAGCTGTGTCAATATTCTCCAATAAATGTTAGCAAGTAGTAGGTAAAGTCTAAATATCAGGCTTCATTCTCCCCTATCAACGCAATCTAATTGATGAAGGTCTGTTTTGCTGGTTTCTGTAGATGGTGTGCCGACTCTTCTCTGTGGATGTGGTAATGGTACTGCTGGAGCAGGTGGAGAGGAGGCCAGAGGAGTGTCAGGACCCCCACCTTGCCTGCTTCCTGCCATCCAAATTTCTGATCCAGAGCCTGCTGTTCGCTCGGCAGATGGACGAATCGCCCACTGTTCAAGGTCACGCCCTTTCCTGTCTGGCCCAGTGTCTGGAGCTGCCTTCACTCAATGTCACCCGGGCTGTCCACAACCTCTTCTCTGCAAGTGAGAAAACACACACACACACACACACACACACACACACACCAAACACCAAAGTTTAGCCTTTTCCCCCCCTCTGCAGTTCAAGTGATGTGGGCTGATTTTAGATCTCAATCTGTTTCAGACAATCCACTTTGTAGAGCTGAAACATTAAACCACAAGGGGGATAACATAATTGAAAAGTTAGATGATAATTTATGAGTTGTGTTTACATGATAGACTGTCTTTGTGGACAAGTTTCCGCTAAAGTAACCCGTCCACTACTCTGTTTAGCTGGAACCCAGACGGTGTTGGAAGGTGAAATCACAGAAGGTACCCTTTTTTGTTTCTACATTCATTTCTGATGGATCAGATGAACCCTTTTATTTCTTGTCACCTTGCTTTTAAAGGATAATTCTGGTTTATTACAACTGCAGTTTTTGCCCACATCCCTGTGTGCAATAATCACTTTGAACTCAATCCAAACATTGTGGTCTGCCAACAGGGTGAGATCAATAAAGAGAAGTCTGAGCTCAAGAAACCTAGGCTGTTAAGATCAGAAGCGCAGTAGGTCCAAGACACATTAAGGTCATCACAGAAGAGGGTGGTCCTTAACTGGCCATAGGAGGTTGTTATTAAAGTGGATCCTCTTTAGATAGATCTTAAATCAAAAACCATAATCGCCAAGGCTTCTTCCTCATCATAAAGTTGTACGCCCCAGGGTTCGCGCACCTCGTGCTCGGGCCCTAATAATAGTAATGATACTTAAGGAAACAATAGGGCCTTGCACCTCGGTGCATGCGGCCCTGGTGCATGCATGCGCCAGGGGCGAGGTGCGCGGGCCCTTATAATCCTTACGGAAACAATAGGGCCTTGCACCTCGGTGCATGCGGCCCCTGGTGCATGCATGCCCCAGGGTCCGCGCACCTCATGCTCGGGGCCTAATAATAATCCTTACAGAAACAATAGGGTCCTTGCACCTCGGTGCTCGGGCCCTGATAATCCTTACGAAAACAATAGGGTCCTTGCACCTCGGTGCTCGGGCCCTGATAATCCTTACGGAAACAATAGGGTCCTTGCACCTCTGGTGCATGCGGACCCCTAGTGCATGCCTGCACCGGGGACCGCGCACCTCGGTGCTCGGGGCCCTAATATTAATCCTTATGGAAACAGTAGGGTCCTTGCACCTCTGGTGCATGCGGACCCCTGGTGCATGCCTGCACCCTAATAAATTGTTATAACAACATACATGTAGTCCCATCGGCAGGTATGTATTATAAAAGTAGATTTAAAATTTTGTGATCTTTTCCTCATTCAAATGCAACAAATAAAAGAAATCAAATAGGTTTTCCTCTGAAGCTGTTGTTTCGGATGTCACCCTCTCTGGTGGACCGTTATAACTTCTATCCTTTCAATTTCAAAAGACCATAACATAACTGATGCAATTTTTAAATGAATCATAATTTTATAGTTTTCAAAAGTCAAAACATGGCAGACATTTTAAACAAAGATGACAATAACGGGTTGACATGGAGCATAAGCATGACATATAAATTATAACTACATCCATAACCACAAACACACGTAAAGGAAAAAAAATGACATAAAAATAAGAATATTAACAAAAATATTATTTTTTAAATATTACTGTTAAAATAATGAAATAAAATGAAAATTTAGCAGTGATATACAAGAAACTTAGACACACAGTACACTTCATTTCTTGGCCACTGGTACACTAACAATGGCGTCCACTATACTAGTTTAAGGGACAGTACGTTAGAATTGGAGGCCATATATATGCCTAATAAATGGCATTTGTTAGAGTAGTAGGCAGGAGCTAGTGTCAACACTTGGTGGAGCTATCGTAGGGGCTATTAGTGAAAGTGAAAACACACTCTACTTCTGCTGATGATAATAAATGAAAATGAAATTTAAAACTGTTTATAATATTGCCAAAGAAGAGCTACCATTTACCTCATTTTCATGAGGATGATTTGGGACCTACATGTTGAAGGTCCCAAATCATCCTCATGAAAAAGCACCTTTATTCCTGTTTACAGTTATTTACATTTTGTGTTCAGACATTACCAATGGATATAGGAACTGTCAGGAGAAGGTTCAAGAGGTGTATTATTGAAGTGCCAAAAGGCGCAATGAAAAATTGTGGGTGCACCATAATGCACCAGTCCAACAATGTAAAGAAGAAATGTCTGGAGCCTTGCTGTGACAACCATGGAAGATTGAGAGTTGACAGATACAAAGTAATGACTTTTCTATCCAACATTGACTCAGAGGCGAATAGTCTCACATAAATGTCTGTCAAAGCCTCATTTATCTCCTTGAAATTGGACAGAAGGTGCCCATCATCCTTCCTAATGGCTGGAAAAAAGGTTATCAGAGGACAACGTTTTCTTTCTCATTGGGGCACCGTGTGATTGACAGTTAGTGCGGCCAATGGGTGCAGGTCACAGGTGGATGTGTAGTGAACTTGCTCTCAGTCAGACCCATCCTGCTCCTCCAAATATGCTTACTTCTGGTTTCAAAAAGCCAAGATGATGCCAAAATGTTAAACTGGAGGCTTCAAAATGGCAGTTCACAAACCAATGGTTGATGTCATGGTTGGTTGCCACTTGGTTGTAGCTCGTTCCTCTCCATCAGGGAACAGAATTTACATCTTGTTGCGGACTGTTGGTCGAACACAGTTTCCAATCCAGAGAAAATATTGTCAAAACTAAAAGAAATTAAGGCTGCACGGTGGTGTAGTGGTTAGCACCTTCGCCTCACAGTAAGAAGGTTCTGGGTTCGAATCCCGGTTCAACCAGGGCCTTTCTGTGTGGAGTTTGCATGTTCTCCCCGTGTATGCGTGGGTTCTCTCCGGGTTCTCCGGCTTCTTCCCACACACCAAAGACATGCAGAATGGGGTCAGGTTCATTGGAGACTCTAAATTGACCGTAGGTGTGAATGTGAGAGTGAATGATTGTCCGTGTCTGTATGTGGCCCTGCGATAGGCTGGCGACCTGTCCAGGGTGTACCCCGCCTCTCGCCCAATGTTAGCTGGGATTGGCTCCAGCGACCCCCCGCGACCCTTAAATGGATAAAGCGGTAGACGATGAATGAATGAATGAAAAGAAATTAACCCCAAGTTGTAATAAAACCAGTATTATTCTTCAATAGTTTTCATTGAGAAGAATTTGTGGTTGCAATTGTTCTTGGTGAGATATGGATTATTTCAAGTATAAGTAACTGTTTCTCATAAGAGATGTTTACTTTAATTATTCTTCCTTAAACCAAATAACATTTATTTTGGTGGCAGCATCAGTTTCATCTGCAAAAAATCATGGATATACTGTATAGCACTAGCTGGTACATTTTTTTTTTAACTAATTAAAGTCTTAAAATCTGATTAAGGTTTCACTGCTCTTTGTACTTGAAGGTGTGCTACGAATACAGTCCATGGCATTTAAATGAAGCAGAGCTAGATAGCAAGTGTTGGTGTTTAATAGATGTGACTGTGTTTCAGGAAGTGTAACTTCCCAGCAGACTCAGAAAACCTACAGCACTCTGCCATTCAGGACTGTGGAAATCAGCAGCACTGATGGCTCCAGCTGTGACGGTGAGCCAAACAAACCTCAGTGTGTGATTAATTTTGCACCTTGGGTGTGTAAACAATGTTTATGGGTTGGTTCTTTTGTGTTTTTCGTGTCTTTGCACTCGAAGTCTTCACTTGATTCAAAGAGATGTGAGTTATTATATTTTTTTCAATGCAGCAAAAGAGAATGTGGCTCTTCTCCTGCGGCGTGTAAAAGACTCTAAGACTAATGTGAGGAAATCAGCACTGCAGGTACGTGGAGCTTAGCTTTACCAGATAGCTTCATGTTTCAAATCAGTCACCACTATATGTGTTTTCACTCTTTAGTGACTTTCTGTGCAGTATACTTGTGGTACTACAAGAGATGCACAGATGACGTTTAACTTCTTTGCTCTATGGTCCCTCCGTAGGCCCTGGTGGGTCTCTTGAAACATGATGTGATCCCCATGAGCTTGGAGAACTTGGCTATGCTGTCAGAGCGCTGTAGAGACCCGGCTGTGTCTGTGAAGAAGAAGGCACTTCAGAGTGTGGGAGAGCTACTCATTGTGAGTTTCAGCTGCTCTGAGAGACTTTAAAATAGACAGCAGTATACAGAAAAGTCTGTTTGTCAAAGTCTGTTTTAAAGTTTAATGTTGCTCTGACCACCAGGCCAGACCAGAGTGCAGTGCGGTGCAGAAAGCGTGGCTGCAGGGCGTTGTGCCAGCTGTGGTAGACTCTGAGAACTCGGTGCAGGACAAGGCCCTGGAGGCTTTGGACCAGATTCTGCTCAGTCAAGTCAAGCTATACTCTGCCAGCTGCCACCTGGATACCAGTCAGAGGCTGGCCTGGGACCTGCTGTGCCTGCTCTGTCACGACTGCCAGAATCTCAGGTTGGACCAAATGAATTCAGTCCAGTTTGTGTTTCATACAAAATAAAATCATGGCATACTGCTGAAATGAATGCTGCATATCAGGGCTCCAGAGTGCGACCCAAAATTTCCCTTGTCTGAACTGGTGCGCCTTACATTAGGGATGGGTACATTATAAATAATATACCACGGCTTTGAACCAATCAGATTGCTTGATTTGAGCTACCCGTTTTATAATTTATATTAGTTATTTTTTTAAATAGTGCTGTTCAACAATGTACTGAGTACAGTACAAAAATAAAACATTTGTTCATTCTATTATCATTTTGTTAATTTTTTTCTACTAAAAATAACCGATAAAAGTTCCCGATCGATAAGAGTAATATTACCATTGAAGTCTTAAGGATACTCATTCCTATTTTGTAGGAATGCCTTGTCCAATATCCATGGATCAGACCTGATAAAACACCGATATTATGCTTTGCATTTATAGCAAAGAGTGCGACCAAAGCATGGCTGAGAATTCTGCTTTTGCTGTCGAAGCATCGATGTTCAGAATCAAAACTTTAAAAGCTCTGTGTCTGTCAGCAGCACAGACAAGAGACGCTCAGACCTTCTCCGATGGCGCCAGTCGAAGTGCAAAAAATGTTTTGCAAGTAAAGGCATTAAGTGATCTGTCAAAACATTTAGTGAAAGTAAAAGTGAAAGTATACTCTACTTCTGCTGGTCCAAGTCCAAGACCGGATCTGTTATTTTTTTTTAAATACATTTTATTTTTATGTCTTAGAGGCTCACTTTTTTTCCCTCTCATTTTTTGTTAGGCTCACTTTGTTTTTGGATCCTAGATGGTGAGAAAAAAAGTGATTAATATCGTTGATCGTGATTCTATCCCAAAAAATTATCACATGATCTTTTGGCAAGATCGTCCACCCCAAAGAAGAATTCCTGTTTACAGTCATTTACATAATGTGTCCGGAAATTACCACTGTAAATGGGAACAGTCAAGAAAATGTTTAAGAGGTGTATTTTTGCAGTGCAAAAAGGCACAGTGAAAATTATATGCTGGTGCACCTTTATGAAAAGTTAGTCTGGAGCCCTGCATATTCACCCAAAAAACTAACTTACTTGTACCAGTGCTTTCCAAACATTTTTTACTGACTTGAAATATTTTGGATCATGTTTTTCTCCACCTTAGATTATTAATTTATTTTTCTGCCGGATCTCTAGCCAATATTTCAGCAGGGCTTTCACCACCTGGTCAAAACAGGACAAGTTCACACCAACGTTCACCACCAACCTCATCTCACACACTGAGGCCGATCATGCTGACGGGGCCTGGCTGCTCCTATCCAAGGTGGCCGCTTCGTCTCCCAGGCTACCCTACGGCAAGATCCTGGACACCTGGGACAGCATTGTCAGGTGTGAGGGACACAAGTATTTACATTAACTTTGAGCTCATTTTTAATTGTCAGGCGAGAATTGAGAGTTGCATAGATTTATTATGTATTGGTTCTTGCTCCTAGTTCAAAGGGCGCAAATGTGACAACCTGCTGTCACATCCTGAGTGTGATTGGAAACATCGCTGCATATTTGAATGAAGATACAAAAGACAGGATAGTTAGTAAGTGATTGTTGTTTGACATAATGATACAAATCACCAAAAGAGTCAAGAAATGTTGGAATTTCAACTTTCTCTCTCTCTCTCTCTCTCTCTCTCTCTCTCCAGATGATCTGATGTATTTGTTGAAGACGTTTAACTTGTCTCTAGAGGTGATCAGTGCTGCTGTGGAGACTCTTTATCAACTTGGCTGCACTGAAGACATCAAACTGACTCAGGTTGGAGATCTTTCCTTCTCACTGACATACACTAATGTTTATATGTAACCCCCCCCCCCCCACACACACACACACACACACACACACACACACACACACACACACACACACACACATACAAAAAAGTAGTCTTAATGACCACTAAAAGCGCTTTACACTAGTCAGGTGGCATTCGCACACACACATTCACACAGTGGCTCTCTAAATAGCACTCCTCTGTGAGAAAATTATAAGAGGAGCAGTAGAGCAGGGCTGCGGTTGAAAAAAAAAATCTCCTTTCCTAATCACTTTGGTAGAATCAGGCAAAACTAAATCCATTCAGTGAGGTTAAGTGCCATATTACATTTTTGTAAAAGCTGAAATAATTTTCTTCTACACCATCCTTTAACTATGCGAGAGCTTGAAGATGGCCGACCAAGATTTCTGAGATGTTAGACCAGGCTTGTATGAGTGTTAGGATCTCAAATCAGGGCCAATTAGGGCCCACAATTTCACCAATTGTGAAATTGTGTGGTATCGATGTCTAGAACTTTGGTCTTGTGACAATCCTACTCTGTATTGTTACCTAGATGGGACATGTTTTCACGTGATTTAATCAATACAAGACTTATTCCCAGTTTCTGACATGTTATGTGAATTCTTTTTTTTCTTCAGGCATTTCTGAATCAGCATGGCGGTGAGCTGGTGTCGATCTGTGAGTTTTATTTAGCCGCCATTATCCTGAATGAAAATGGAGCTCAGAACCTCAACGAGGAGCTGATGGTGAGAACTAACCCTTTGGATGTTCCTTGCAGGTTAAGATCAGGTTTCAGTTTTAATTTGTTGCTGTCATTGCATTTCTTGTTTGTCAAAATCAGTCCCAAAATGTTACACCATCCAAGGACATTACATTTTAGCTCTGCTTCTCATATAATTTAAAGAGTTCTCTTTTCTAGGTAAAGCACCTTCACACGCTAGGTGTGGTGTCACTCCTCTGTCCTGCCAAGGTTGGCAAAAGGACAGTGCTGCTGGTGGAATCTGTCCTTACAACAAATTCTGACAAACTGGCAGGTATAGAGAATGGAAGTGAAATTTGATTGGCACCTAGACAGTTAATATTAACTTTATCTCAAAACACACCATACGCATGAAGCAGGATTTGCAGATATCAGGATATTCAGGTTCAACACTGGGTTTTCATTTGTATGAAGCTGGTTCACAAATATTTGCTACGGTATTAGCTTTTCTTCTCACATCATATTAAGAACCTTTATTCATAGCTCTGAAAATGTTGCTTGTAATTAATGTCTCTGACGCTTCCACATGAATGCAATATTAACAAACAGTCTATAACCAGCTTTGTAGTACAGGTTATTGGGAAGACCAATATTAGAAAAAAAGATATCCTGGGTATATGCTGAACTTGCTTTGTAGTACAGGCCCCTGGTTCACTGCATCGCAGCATCTCCATTCTGATCGCTCTGCGCGTCTGCATATGTAGCTGTGGCATTGTTTTAAAATATGGTCAATTATACATATCAGGGAATTTGAATTAAATCAAACGAGCCTGCACCAAAAAAAAGGGAGAGATGCCATGTTCACATCACACACGCTCGGAAAAAAAAATGTTTGCACTCCTTTCACTTCCTCAGCAGTGGTACATAACTGACAGGAACTTCTCCTTTGCCTTGAGACACTGCAGCATTTATTATCACGCATGCACGAGAGAGGCAGTAAATAAATAAGTTAAATGGTATTTTACGAATTATGGTACTTTCCGCTCAAGCAGAGGGCAGGGTTGACTAGGTGGTCCCTAGTGTGGCCAAAAGTCACATACCCATTCTCACTGCTATTAGAATGTGGACACGTGACTAAACCAGCTCCGAATGTGTTTTTTGAGATCCGATCTCAATTCGTCCTTTGAGTGTTTTCACCTGTACTTAGAGCTGTCCACTTGTGATCGGATCACTTAGGACGGATGTTACTGCCAGGTGAAAACGGGGTCTAAGTCTGTTAAGTCTGCCTGTCTACCATCCGATAACAAGTGGACAGCTCTAAGTACAAGTGAAAACACTCCCAGGACGCATTGAGGACACATTGAAATCAGATCTCAAAAACCCAACTGGATTAACTGAATTGTTCAGTTTGTGGATCATTTCTCTTATAAAGTGAGTTTAGTAGTTTTTATATCAAATAATCTTTGTTGGATTCAAATGAAGCTATAATATCCATTAGCCTATTTATTTATTTTGTGTGATAAACTCTCCCTCTCTTTATTAGAAGCTCTGTTTTAAAACCAGAAAGGATAATTCCACTCATCTATAAATATCTATTTCTCAAAAAATAAACACAGGTCACGGACCTAACTTTCTCCAGGGTAGGTTAGCGTTTTAGTCTAAGTTACCATGGTCACTTAACCTGGTTAGATGTGAACCAGTTTTATAGGACTGACAACTCAGATTAAACCTGAATTTACCTCGATAACCACAAATCCTACTTCATAGTGCAGGCTAAGGACCTGGACAAGATTATATCCTGGTTGTTTTAGAGCTGATTTAATTTCTAATTTCTAGTTTCCTCGTCTAATAGTTAGGAGCCATACAGATCATTTAGATATCAAAATGTAACATTATGAATCATGCATACATTAAAACTCAATAGTATTCTCCTTGAGACCTTTCAGAACTTTTTTGCAATGTCTTTCATGAAAATATCCTAACCATCTAGGAGTAATCAGTTTAGAAAATAAAATAAAATAAACCCCACACTAAGGGATACAAACTGTACATAACTAAGGAAAAGGCTAATGTATTCTATGGATGACATGGCTGACTTGTTCTTTATGTTGCATATTGACAGACTGCCAGATTGAACTGCCAGCCTCGCAGCCTCTGTCCCAATTTAAAGCAAACTCTCTGCCTACTAGAGTCAGAGCCCATGGAGTCATCACTTTAGGTAAAGTGTCCTTCGCTCTCAGTTTCTGTTTCTCTAAGTAATGTCTGAGAAACATTGTTCTTGGTGTTAATTGATGGCCTTGATCTCCATGCATTGTTGCTGTCTATCATACATGTAATGTTTCTGCCTTTGTGGTGTCTGTGCGGTTCAGGTAAACTGTGTCTACAGCATGAAGAACTGGTCCAGAGGTACCTGCCAGTGTTTGCCAGGGAGCTGGAGGTTGGCACAGAGGTTGCTGTGCGCAACAATGTGGTGGTGATTATGTGTGATCTGTGCGTTCGATACACTACCTTAGTGGATCACTACATTCCCAACATCTCCGCCTGTCTGAGAGACAATGAAGCTGTCATCAGGGAGCAGACTCTCATTATGCTTACCAACCTGCTCCAGGTGGGAATTGTTCTAAACATTCTACTCTACTTAAATTGATGTAAAAGCACTATAAGCTTTTTGAAAAAGTGCATTTTGTAAATTAAAGGGTAATGTGCAACGGTGGCATCTAACGGGCCTAAGGACTCACATTTAGAAACGATTAGATTTGGTGTTATTATTTATCTGGAACTGCTCCAATATGTGCCACAGCTGTGATCCATTTGGCTTCTTGCCCACAGCATCGTATATTTTAAGCATCTTACACCACATATGTGGGCAATCTCCCATAATTTTAGTTTAGTTTTTTTTTATCCATGTATTATCAACATTTAAGCATGTGCACAATGTATGTCCTCTGGGTTGTAGCTGGAAGAAAATTTAAAAGAAAATGGAGATGGGTTTGATTAGAAGAAACTGGTGGAGATGGAAAGCCAATAAAAAAACTTCAAATCTTCAATGACAGCCGCCTCTTCATTGACAATGCAAGACCAAGATTTGTGTAAATAGCTGTCAGAGGACAAAACAGCAGAGCTGTTAATACTGTTGGTCACACTGTCACTGGCTGGAATAAAGAGGAAGTGGTTCAATATGAAAATGGCTTCTAAAAAACAACTCGGCATGGCATAATGATAGATAAATGCAAGGAGGTCACTGAATTGTTGAAAAAATACGTGCCATTACCAGTGATGTTGCACTGGTATGTTTTCTGCTGGTGCTGGAAGGGTACACCTTTGTTCACTGCAATATTATACAATAGTTCTCCTAAATTTCTGGCAGACGCGACAACTGTTCTGCAGTCCAAAGACATGCAGAATGGGGTTAGGTTAATTGGAAACTCTAAATTGACCGTAGATGTGAATGTGAGAGTGAATGGTTGTCTGTCTCTGTATGTGGCCCTGTGATAGGCTGGCGACCTGTCCAGGGTGTACCCCGCCTCTTTCCCAATGTTAGCTGGGATTGGCTCCAGCCATATCAAATATCAAATATCAAATGGCTAAAGCGGTAGACGATGGATAGATGGATGGATGGAAAATAGTATGAAAATAAGAGTTTCCTTTACAGACAAGCATTCTGTCTTAACATCAAATCTGCTGTTCAAATAGCAATCCACCAAGGAGCAGATGCACCTGGATGTCAAAAGGAATGGGACATCTTGTTTGATTTGGTGGATTCTACACTTACATGCCTTCTTTGTGCTACTAAGCTGTTCTCTGGGAATCTTTAAGCATGGTTTCTTTGTTATGTTTACCTCTTGTAATGCTCTGTCTTTTTTCCAGGAGGAATTTGTGAAATGGAAGGGATCCCTCTTCTTTCGCTTCATGGTGGTTCTGGTCGACCCAGTCCCTGCCATTGCCAGGTACTTCACAGCCTGTATAGCCGGAAATATGATGTCTGAGTAATTAGATTTAGAATCTAATTAACACCACACAAAACTTTGTTGAGCACAAGATAGCGAGCTGTGTATCCAATGGTGCCATGGGCTGCATGATGTATTGTAACACAACAAAGGGCTATAATACCACAATGGCACTTATTTAAGATATCTCTCAAATTATGTGTATTTTATTTTTGGGTGTAGGTGGCATTTATAAGTACAAGGTTACATTATATATCTAGCTCTTTGTATCACTATTGTAATGTACCAGAGGAAGATTATACATTATGGTGAAATCTTTTTCCACTATCAGTAATAGTGTATTACATGCTATGTGCATGCTGTGGTCGTACATGCACTGCATATTGCATTTGAACAAACTCATAAAGCCTCGTTGCTATGAAAGAAATATATAACAAACTTAAGTACCTCCTGTTTCTTGTCCCAGTATGTGTCAGTACTGTCTGCTCCACCTGCTGCTGAAGAAGAACCCAGAAATGTTCAGCCAGCACTTCATCGAATGCATTTTCCACTTCAACTCCTACTGCAAACACAAGTCTTACAATAAGTTCCCTCAAAGTGAGAGGTAACAAGCTTTGGGCACATCATCAGTCACCCAGTTCATGTTTACATTACTTCTTGATATTTTTGGAGACTGCATGATGAAACAATATAAATTTTTGGTCTATTTATCAAATTATTTCAATGCAGTGAAAAGGTCCGGTTCTCCCTGAAAGGGGTTCAGAATCGTGGGAAGCGTTTTCAGATCTACAGATTCCTGTTGGAGCACTTCACAGACGCTCAACGCTTCAACATCAGCAACAAGATCAACCAGACTGTCTTAGGTGAGCCCCTTCTTTTAAAATAAAATTAACTCTGTATCTTCTTCCTTTGAATTCTGGACGGGAAGCGCAAATTAGTATTGGTATGAAAGAAAATATTTTCATGGCTTACCTTACCTTTTCCTATCCCAGCATGCTTTGTAGACGAAGAGCTGCCCCTGGATGCAGATGGAGCTGAAATTTTGTCTGAGACCTTCAACATTTTGAGCCTTAAGGAGATGAAGCTGCAGGCCATATCTGCTCCAGCAGGTGTCACGGCAGGGGAGGAAGCAGAGGACGAGAACATGGCCACAGTGGCTAAGGCTGTCCTGCAGGCCGCTCAGAATAAAGTGGTGTCCCAGGTAAGCAGTTCTAGCAATGTTATCAGTTAAACATATAAAAATCTAAAAATGTCCCTTTAATCAGCATCAAGTGTTAGTTAATTTGTTCTTTCTCTGCTTGACTCCATCATTAGTGTTTTTAAACAAATCTGTCATACATCATCTTTTCTGTGTAAAAAAAAGATATTGATATGTTGAATTTTGAAATGCAGCCAGTCTACAGTTTAGAGATTAACAGACCATTCAGGAGCTAGCTTGGCCTTGGTGACTGCTCTATTACTGTAAACTAAATATATTTTGCATGTGGACAAAACATAATTTTGCGGTTTGGAAAACACTAATGCAGTTTTCACCATTTGATGATATTTTAGGGACCAAACAACTAATCAATTATTTCGAAAAAAATAATGAACAGATGAATCGATAATGAAAATATTAGTTAGATGCAGCTCTAAGATTCACCCATCTTGCGATGCAGTGCAATTAAACGCTATTTGAATTATCAGAAGCGCTTCTCTAGTCTTATCGACCACCCAAAGCACAGTACAAATCATTTCACCAACTGGTTCCTTTTAATCCCAATAACGTGTTCCATTCTGTACAATAGAATCTTGTAAATAATGGTTTCAAATGTTCTGACAGGAAATGTTGAAACCATTCCTGTGAAATTAATCACATAATTGGTTTGCCACAGCTTTGCCACACAGAGAAACGCTTTAGAAAGGGAGGAATCAATCTAGAGTTAAAATGATTGTATTCTGATCTGATTGTCTTGATGCAAGGTTGTTCCAAAAAGTACTGTGTGGAGTCGGTATTTGACCACAGGTACAATAATAATCTTATGATGTAGGTTTCCCTATTCGGAAGCAGCAACTGTTAAATATCAATATAAAGTTGTATTCAGTTCTAAGGTGGGCTCCTTTCAGCTTCCTGCTTTGATCCACAGGTCCAGAAGAAGGCCTTCATAGAGAACACAGTTCCTCTCATCATTAGCCTCAAGAGTCTGCTGGAGCAGAAACGCTCTCCTGTCCTCAGAGAGCTCATGGCCTACCTGCAGGTAAGACCACAGCATAGAAATGGGGAGGATATACACATATTCATTTGAAATAGTCAAGGGGAAATTGGTATGCATCAGAATTTTAAGTTTTGTCTTTTTACCAAAATTTTAGTCTTGTTTTAGTCAGAGACATGCTGGTCTAATTTTATTATTAATAACATCAACCATTATAATAACACCACCAACAACAATGGTAATGATTATTATTATTCATAATTTTAAATTGGATAGACTTAAAACCAGTAACACCAGCAAATCATTTGCCGTCTGTTGAGTGATGCAAAAATGTGAACAGACTAGTGCAGAGAGATAATTGATGTGGTGATGATTCCACTATGTCTGTGAACGACTGTTGCCGTTTTTGTGGGAGAAATTTTAAAATATCAGGTACTTTTAGTCAATGCTGGTTCATCAGCGGCAGCCTTGGTCATTTAAAAAAGCCGTTTCTCTTCGCCTCACGGTATAAACTCCACCCATTATTAGATAATCGAGGGTGTTTGTTACGAGTTGTGCGTTCTTCCCTGTGTCAGCCTGAGGGTGTTCATGTGATGCACAGAAACGGCTGTTGCCCCGCGGGTCTGTGTGCACACTTGACTCATGGTTTGGCTGCATCCTGGGTCTTATTCATGTTTGACGTCTCACCCCCATACGTTGAGTTAGAAAGTGGAACAGAGCTTCTCTCCTGTGGTTGGTGGACGCTAGATAAGCTTGTCTGGCAATACTGGAGCTACCTAATCCCATAGTGAGACATCGAACAGAATATTATGAAAAATAAATTAAGGTTATGACACATAACTTTAACTTATACATAACTTTGAGGTAAAGACACTCAACCTATGTGTGACGCTATTCCATGCATAACATGATTTTGTTTTCCTGTCAGGTTACAATGCAGGACTACCGAAATGAGGTGAAAGAGTTTTTCTCTGGTGATGAGCAGCTGGCGGCTGAGGTGGAGTTTGCTTTGAAGGTAGCTGAGAAGGAGAGGGAAATGGAGGATCGGATGGAGACGTGCACCCTGATAGGAGATACTAAAACTCCCACTGCACAGGTCAGCATCCTCTACATACAGTAGGGTGTCATTCATTTCACATTGCAATTATGTACAGTTTTATTTATGCAAACATTTTTACAGAGTTTTTGAAAATACAAACAAACTAAATATATTCTGTACCTCAAAAGGTAAAAATATTGAAATTTTGTTAAATGTTTATAAATTGTTGAGTATTTTTGTGCTTGTTTCTGCTCTGGACTATTAGACTGTTGAACAATATAAGACATTTGACGTCACTTGAATTATAGTCAATTGTTTGAGATCAAGTATAGAACATTGTGATGTTAACTAGTCTACAATTATTCTATGGTATTTCACATATTCTTTTTCTATCTTCTATCATAATGTTTCAGAATTATCGAATCATTTGGGAATTGATTGTCCTGAAATTCTAATTTTTAAATTGATCATTTTTGAGTCCGTGTCTGAGTTCCCCCATAGTCAGTCGAGGTGTTATGGTGACTGTTGTCTTTCTACAGGGTTCTGTCCGGGCCTCTCCGACCAGGTCGTGGCCCCTTCTCCCAGTTTGCTTTGCCACCCCACAGCCACCTCGTCCAAACCAGCCGTTTGTCAGACTGTCACACACTGACCGGTAGGTTTCTATCACAGCAGCAGATGAGCACCAGACACTTGCAAGCCACACTTCAATTTTCTTTTGATTTAAGACATCAAGTGTCCTCGTGTGCAATAATCAGTTCATATTGGAAACTAAACCATTAACATTTTGTCAAAAACAACATTTTAGACCAAAGTATACAGCTATATTTAGTCCTTTTTAGATATTGTTTTTAGGCATTTTTGAGTGGGTATGTACATTTTGAATTTTTTTTCTGACAGATGGCTGATGTATCGGTCAAAAAGAAATACTGTGTGTGTGTGTGTGTGTGTGTGTGTGTGTGTGTCGTGTGTCGTGTGTCGTTGCTTATCAGGCGTTCACGCAGATCCAGACAGGAGGAGCATGTCCAGTCAATTGCTCTGGAAGGAACAGGTATGACACGCTGGAAATTAAAACCTGGTCAACCATTTAAGGCAGCATGACATTGATTTGGAGCAATGAACAGTGTTTAATGTCCGGCTTCTCTGAGTGTGACAGCTTCTCAGTATGTCAGCCTGCTCATCAGTACAAGTACTTCTCAAAACTGGGAAATTCCGGTGTTACAGCAACAGAATGCAACCAAACACAATGCAACCTTACAAAATACAAAAAATATATGTTTAAGAAATATAAATATAAAGAATCTACATAATATCAGTGCTAGTGTATCAGTTACCAGTAATTTGCATAAGAACATGTGCTGGATTTGTGTTAAATAGAGTCCAGAGTCTCTCTGGCAGCATTGGCATGCCCAGCAGGGTAAACACTGAAGTCACATAGATCCATTCATACAGCACTGCTATTAATTGTGCTTTCTATGACACATTCATACACTGCCGGGAGAGCCGTCAGAGGAAATTTAGGGTCAAGTATCTTGCCCAAGGACACATCGGCATGCAGACTAAGGGAAACTGGGATCAAACCGCTGACCTTTGGGATAGTGCACGTCCATAAATATATAAACGCTACCGATTACATTATACCTCCCTGGGGGTGTAAAAATATTTGATATCATACTAATCTCCTTTTATCCTAAATGGTTACTTTCAATATTTGATCTGATGACCGAAATTTTATTTACTAGTATTACAATTTTCTATTTTATCTGAATTGTTTTGTGTGTCTTTGCTTCCAGTGATTAAAGGAGCTGTAAATGACAGAGCCATCAGCACACCAAAAGGTACAGGCTGATATTCACATATTTGCATCCAAATAATGTTCTCGCACCGGTAAGTGTGCATTATCATTTTAGATGCTCCCAGTGTTATGTCTGTGGAAACTGTCATTCATCCAGGTCATAGTTCTCCACAAGGGTGTTAAATCAGGAGCAACTGGACTTGGTTGTAGTTTCTTGAAGATGTTTCACCTTCATCGAAGCATAATCGTTTGAAAGAGGAGTGAAGGGAGCCATCTATGTTAAAATAGAGAAACCATCTCTCAACAGAGGAGGCCTGGGACACCATCTTTTAACTTTCCCATTACATGCTTCTTCCTGTCATCTCTCCATCCTTTTCATCTCTACCCGGAGACTTAAAAACAACTTAACCTCTCGTGACCACAACACCTGTGGACAAATTGACTCTAACGACCTTGTTATAACAGTTTCAAGGACAGTTGTTCAAACAGTTTGGAGCATTAACAAGCTCCGCCCACACTCCACAGAGGTTAAATACCTGGATTCACCACAACTTAGTTAGAACTAAAGACGCCTCTTCGAAGAAGGTGACACGTCTTCAAGGAACTACAACCAAGTAAAACCAAACCTTTTAACTATTTTTGTAAATGTTGAATTGAAAGTTCAAAATTTTGCATGACATGACCTACTCAGCATGTTAATTCCAAAGCAGGAGTCAGCATGTGGTTGGACAGAGCATCACTGAGATTCGGATTGTCATTCCCATCGTCTTTTCCTATCTACAATTCCTTGACCTCAGTGGAAATGAGGTCAAGGAAAGGTGCAAAGGAGGACTCATAGGACTTATGCCTCGGACACACTACACGATTTTCAAAGTCGTAAGATCTCTGTACCGTTCATACTACAAGACGTGCTGTCTTGTAACCTCAGGCTTTCAGTGGTGATGTTCACACTATGAGACTCGTCTGACGGGGTTAAAGTGTCAATTGTCTCCAAAGCACGTTTTTTCACGAAAACACATGCGAGAAGTGACAGGAAAATATGCGATACACAAGCAAAACAGGAATTGTTGTCACTTTCACGATGGACGTCAAAAAGAAACTGTTCAATATATTGCAGGAAACTCTTATTTCGAAAGGTCAGGAACAGGACGAAGTTTGAGCAAACTGAGAGAAATAACTAAGTTTATGTTGTTCCGCATTAAAGCAGCTCGGGGTTACGCTCATCATTTGTTGCAGTGAAAACGCACAACATGACGGAAAAAAGCCCCGCATATAGGCTGCACCATGATTTCTTTCAGAAACACAGCATAGGCAGAGAATATGGATGAAGTGTTGTTGTGTTGTGCTACAGTTCCTCCCCTGGGTTTCCAGGTTGACACACTCACTGCCAGTCACATCACAGCTCTTTGATTGCATCGTTGCTAGTTCACACATAGTGATCTAGTGCTGATTTATGAGCCCGATTTCACGCTGATTTTCCTCCGATTTCCTGCAACACCAGGATTTGTCAGCGAGCTGAAAATCGGGCTTAAAATCATTCAGTGTGAACTCGGAATTAGGAAAAGCCGACCGCAGTGCTCAGAGAATCCGGGTACGGCAGAATTGTCAAATTTGCTTAGGAAGTTTCCTAATTCTTGAAGTGACCTGGAAGTATATCATCGGCAGCCATGATAAGAGCTGTTCAGATTCTCTAAATGCACAGGAAAATGTTTCAATGCTTCCTTTCCTATTTCCTTTAGCATAGGGTACACTGGACTTTCCTAAGCGATAGTAAAGTAGAAATAGATGCCATTGCGGCAGCAATATTTAACGCGACACGCCATGCACAAATGTAAACGATTAAATCTGAAGTAGAAGAAGAATAGTATGAATATGTCCCAGAAGAGACGTCATCATGTAAGTTACTGTTACATATTAATCATAACATCTGATGTCACACGGTGGTAAAACACACTGAAACCTCCTGATGGAGCTGCTGCGTTTTTTGCAGTCCATCTTAGGAAATCTGTAGTTTCACCACGGCAGATGCACGTCAATAGCATCCGCCATTGCATAATGACGTAGTTTAGTGAAAATGGAGTCGGATACTTTGATTATTTTTTCCTAAGTCCTATGAACCCTCCTTAACACCTTTCCTTGGCCTCATGACATTTTCCATTGAGGTCAAGGAAAGGTGTTAAGGACGATTAATAGGACTTAGGAAAAAATAATCAAAGTATCCGAGTCCATTTTATCTAAACCACGTCATTATGCGACGGTGGATGTTATTGACCGCAACCCGGCTCTGGGAAAAAGTCTGAGAGAGAGTTGTGTACAGTATTTCATGTCAGTTTAAAGGTCCTATATTGTCTTTTTTGATTATAAAGAAGGCTGTGGTACAATACTTATACTGTAAAAATATCCAAACACTCAATCCAAAGAAATGCATCATAGCTCACCAATTGTTCAACCTTTCTTTCTATTTTTGATTACATAACACAGAGCAGTCATTCTGTTACAGAATTAGGAACAGTTCAACAAATTGCTGCAGAATTGTTAGATAACAGGAAGCCGATATATATTATTCACAGCCTTCCCAGGCATAGTAAAATTATAGACCAGTGATAAAAGTAAGCCTTTTTTCAGAAATATCTGGCCATTTTAGTCAAAATTTCTTTGACTCATTTCAGCACTGGCCGTCTCCATTTGCATTTACAGGTGAGTTTTGCCATATTTGGCCATGTGTCAGTCAGAAAGGTGTCAGCCAATCAAATCAAGAGACACAAAATGTCCTGTTCTTACAAGACTTGTAGAGCTCTATTGAGATGTTTTTTTGGCACTGAAAACTACAAATATACAAAATCTTGTGATGTTTAATCTCTGTCTCATTGCCAAGGTGCAGATATACTCATTTGAGTGCTAATACTTTATAAATGAGAAGTTTTATTCACCTCTTCCTGACACCCAACCTCAACTCCACCTGTCCATCTGTCCTCTTCCATTTGATTCAGGTGACGGTGTCAACTTAACTTTTGATGAAGGACTCAGCGCAATCTTCAGTGACCGAGGAACAGGCAAGCTATTTTGATCACAGAGAAATGTGCAAAAATTGAAACCTGCAAATTAGAGTAACAATGATTATATAGTATGTTAACCATAATGCGCAAAGGTGTGTAGCAACCCTGTCACAATGCATTTTTTTCCCTGAGCAATCACACACACTTTGACCTTGACAAAGTGAAATCAGAATTTTTGAAATTTTTGCAAATTGCTGTATGACATCTGCGGTAGGTTAGGTGGTATAATGACCGTATACCACGGCCTGTCGTGAGCTATTGCTTAAATAGTTATGTGTGGGGCCGTGCTGGAATATCATAATTTTACTTATTTAGCAGGCATTGAGGGTCAAGGGTGTGTACACAATCTCCCTTTTTTACAAGAAAACCTATGGTAAGTGACCGCATTGCGGAAAAAAGTGGCTGCCCTATAAAGGTAGATGGGGAAAATGACTTTGACTGAGACTGAATATTGTCATGTAGATGTGTTCAGTTCGAAACTCAAAATAGTGAAGTTTGGTACAGAATTGACCATGTGAAGGCCCATTATCAGAGATTTCTTCCTGTTAAAAGGGAGTTTTTTCTCTCCACCGTCGCCAAGTGCTTTGCTCATTGTGGGATTTGTTGGGTTTTCCCTGTAATATTGTAATATTGACCTCACTATGTAAAGTGCCTTGAGACAATGTATGTTGTGATATGGCGCTATACAAATAAAATTGAATTGAATTGAATTGAATTATAAAGTACTTTCAGGTTCATTGCAAAACAGAAATGATACGACGCAGACATGATGTTCAACGAAAAAACTGAGAAACTTGCAAGACCCTTTTTTTTATGTCACATGAATAGACGTGTCTCCATAATTTCATATATCTAGGGCAATGTTGAATCATTGATTGATTTTTGGGGGCACAATTGAACAATTTCACCTCACCCATGCATGAGACCCATCATGTATATAATCTTGTTCCAGACTGGACATGTCTGCAAAATCATGTGAGGTTTCGAACATGTTTAGGTCTCAAAAATGTATCTAAAGACAGAAAATAACACCAACAACAGGATCCTTTCAACATTCATTGCTTGGGCCCTAATTATAATAATTTAATTTAATTAATGTAGCTGTTTGGGCAGCAGTTGAAGAATCTCTGTCCTAGTTAGAAATCAACCTCAATTAGATCAAAGTGAGGTTGACAAGTATTGCTTTGGATTAATCTGTTTTCATTGTGTCCTCACAGGTTTGGTTGGAGAAACCAGTGTTCTTAATGTGCACACAAATGACCAGCAGTAAGTGAGCTCATTCTGTCTTTGGTCCATGTTTCACTCACACTTTCCCATGTAGTTTCAATGAGTGCACAGTTGCAATAATGTCATTTAATTAAATGTCAATGTTGTTTTTTTTTTATTTCCAGTCAACCTTTGTGCTTTTTGTCCAGTCAACCTGTACATTTATTTAGCATTTACACACTGTGTACTTTTTTTTTTATTTGGACTAATTTTAAAGCTACAGTGTGTAATATTTAGAAGAACTTAATCACAGAAATTGAATATATTGTCCATAACTATGTGTTCATGTATCTATAATAACCTTCAACAAAGAACCGTAGTTTGATATATAATATATACTCTGTGCCATTAACTGTATGCAAATTTTGACTTAGACAAAGATTCTTAACGAAAAACAGACCAAAAATAGAACTGAACATTTGTGTATGGTTCGTGGCATTATCTCTAAAAGTGGCACTGAGTTCTTTACAGTCTGCTTTTAACATGTTACAATTTTTACATGTCAAGTAAAAATTGTCATTAAATTCAGAATTTTACAAGTTTCTGTTCATTATGCACTGACTGTACAATTTTAACCCTCGATGCTACCAAACTAGAGGGTTACCTCATACCAATACCTTGGCATCTGGTTTGATGACAACTTGACCTTCAGAGCCTTGTGAAAAAGCTTAGACCGAACTTAGGTTTCTATTTTTCGTTTTTAAAAAAATGCTTTCTTTTACAAGCTCGTTGCGTTTACCATTTTTTCTTTTTCCATAACCCATTTTTGCCATTGACGTGTGTATGTTCTGGTCTTTTGTCGGTTTGCTGTGTTTTAGTATGTTTTTTTATCTTGACCCTGGCAGAAGAGATATTGGATCTCAACGGGACCTTCCTGGTTAAATAAAGGATACATTTAAAAAATCAGTCACTGCAAATTTACAGTCAATTGTGTGGGGGATCTTCAGATGATTCACAAAAGCAATAGTTGTCGCATAAGTGATAACAGGTGGACACTTCTATCCTGTGGGATCCTTTCCCTTTTCTCCTGACCTGCCACCACCAGTTCACCAACTGTGGCCAGTAAAAAGCCCATAACATGTTCTCTATATTGGATTAAATTCATGGCCTACTGTATTGTCGTCTTCACTTTTTGTGAGCAACACCCAAAATTTTAGCTCTCGGATCGGACCGGTCCCGATTTAAACAAATGACTGATTTATATGGATACAACCCCTCTAGACTTAAAAAAAGTCAGCCAAAACAAAAATGTGAGTGAAAAGCCCGAGACCAATAACAAGCCATATGTTGTTGTTTTCGTTAAAATTATTAAACCTGTGCATTTTACTGGCATAGAGTATAGATTTAAATGATGAAGCCTGTACATTACTTTGCATTAGTAAATTGTGGTGTGTTTAGCACATGGTTTCTGGGGAGTTGTGGTTTTAAAATTTAGCTCTGTTCTATGTTTCAGAGCTCTTCAACTGAGGCAGTGGAATGTTCAATCTCCCCTCCGCCAGAAGAAAAGATAATTTAAAGTTGACCAACTTTAAAGTTTTGTTTATGTTATATGCCTGTACTACAACTACTACTCTTGGTAGTTGTTGTATCGTTATTGTTATCTACATGTTGATTGACATTCTGTCATGTTTTTCTTGTGAATTGTTTGTTGGGAGGATTGCTCCCAAGTTTAACCCGAACCCATTTTGAGTCATATCTTAAAATTGGACATTTTGGGTCATACCTTCGCTAAAACATAACAAAAAAATTACAATTAAAACTATCTAGGTCAGATGGAGGTGGGAATGCAAGTTTTGGGGAAAAATGCATATGTGGGGAATTGCTCAGCCTTGTTAATGTTTTTGGTAATAAATGTGTCCTTGGCTTCATATTTCTCTGACCAGAATCGGTTGTTTCTGGTCCCTTAAGTAGGAGTACTTACTATACTTTCTACTACTATAGGTTACAAACTACACATTTTATTTCTCAAGTGGTATATACAGCGCGCAAACAAAAAAACCCCATTGGTTTGTATTTTAGGCAATAGACTTGTCTACAGTTGTTAGACAAGTCTATGCTGTATTTCTGTTGATGGATTTGAACAAATAATTTTCTCATTTAATGTTAATTTAAAAACAGCATTTATATAGTGCTTTTCTGGTCTTACCAACATCTCAAAGCGCTTACACATTCACCCATTCAAATGGCGTATCTATTGCTTGTCTTTCACACTTACATCCCATCCACAGCCATCAGGGGCAATTCAGGGTACTCTGTCTCTCCTAAGGACACTTTAACATGTGGCATGGAGGAGCTGGGAATCAAATGTAAATGTATGACAAACTGCATATATGTACATATAATGCAATAGAATACAAATATTATTTACATATACAAATGAATATATACAGTATATTGCACGTGAATACTTCCATATACAATAATAAATAAACACGTCAAACATGTATATAAAAAATGGCGCCCAATGTACGGAGGCTTCAGTCCTGCAGCAGCTGCCTTTGCTACATGTTTCCCCCCACTCTCTCCCTTTCATGCTATATACTGTCCTGTCGAATAAAGCCTTAAAAAATGCCTGGAAACTCTGGGACCAGCAGAGTTTCCAAACTTCTCAGTTTCGGTCACTTGAAAACTCTGGAGTAGTGTGGACGACAGGTGTAAACGTAGTAGCAGTGATGAGTTTTATAATTAAAACGTCGTCATGTGGAAGTCGCCTCTGTCGCTTGCTTTCTTCGCTTACAACTTCCTTACTTATCTCCACAACTTGTGAAACAATATTCTGTGATTCACAGAAGATTAATGTGTCATTTGCTTGTTTACCTGCTGCTGCCTCTGAACACTGAGGAAGAAAAGACTGTTGGAGTCATCCTCTAAAACGCTAGTAGTTTTCACACTGAACATGTTGTGGCCATAAATTTACTAATAATAACTAGATACTGGATGTCGGCCAGACAAGATGGCAACGCCGTTCATTTCTACGGGAGTTGCTCACCCAGCACATACACAGAAAAAGTTTCCTGACTTCCGCGTTACTTCCTGGATCTGGGCTCATAGATTCTGCGCTGGAAACAAATCGCTAAAATCGTTGATTCAATTTTAATCTATTTGTTTCCAAGGAAAATTATCCACAACAATCCATAACCAGGAAAAATGATTTAATTGTGTCTTGTCATTTTTATTGAGACACTGATGCTGTGTGTGATATATAACTACATCATGGTGGATAGAGTAATTCCTGGGGCTTTACAAATAAGTTCTTAACCTGTTTATATTGAACAGTATATTTGTATGACATGTCGTTTAGTGTTACTCCTAATATGTTTCATGGTTCTCCATAGCTGTCTGCTGAAGTCAGTACTTGAGTCTTTTCAGAGCCTCACCACTTTGATTCACCTAAGCTTTTTGATTTTACTTATATTTAAAAAAATATCTTTAATTTCACTTACATCACTGTCAAAGACCAAACTGTATTTCATATTGAAAAAAAAAAAAAGGTGAAGAGCCACATGTGGTTTGGCAAATATAGATGAGCTGATGAGCATGTCACATGTATGTTTGCTGTACGTGCACTGAAGAACAGCAAATATAATCTGAGTGGATTATAATGGCGTCATGATGGATTAAAATTAAATCAAATCTTTCATGAGATGAGATTTATTTGTGTTTTGTAAGTTAAATTCAAGTTTTTTATGGTGATAAATAATTGGTATGTTGGATGTGTTTATATTTAATTTGATATCACAACATCATCAGACTTTCATATGTAAATGAATTGAAGGCTGCATGGTGACTGTTAAACAGTTACACGTTTAGAACAGTTCCACAACACTGAAGAACCATGTATTTTCATGAAATACTGTCCAATACATGCCCCATACAGAAAGGATTTAAAAAAACTTTTAATTATTAATATAATAATGCATATTACCCTACATTTAGATGAATAAGATGAACGACAAAAGGTAAATAAAGGAATGTGTTGTGAATGGATGATGGTGAACTTCAGTCATCAGTGCCAAAGGATGAGACACTGCTGACATCACACAAACTAACACACAAAGTGACAAAATTAGAACATGAAGAACATGTAGTTTGTTGCAGTTTCACGTCAGTGAATCCAGTCATCACAAGCTTAACATGTCGATAAATTACGATTAAGATCGAGGACAAAAGCGAACAAATGACCAATAATTAATGCCTGCAAATATGTGGATGTGTGAAAAAGAAGACTTGTATTTGTGTAATTTATCTAGTTTTCCCTCTAGTTTTTGTACATTGTACCACGTTCACTGTTACTGAGCAAGAACCCTTGTTCCTGAGACACAACATGACCGCGCACACCCTGCTCATACCACATGGATTTTTCGCTGCAGTACCACAAGTGGGCAGCATGATATATTTGCTTCCAAGGCTGAACGAAACACCTGGGGCTTGGTTGTGGCACACCAGTGCCTCTGGTGGAAGAGAAACACCCTCATCACCATGGGCAGAGGCCCTTCCCACAATGCTGGCCACTGGGGAAGGTCACTGCAGGCAAATACTACCCAATGACCTGCTCCCACTCTGGGAGAGCAGCAACAGGTGAGCGGCACTCGGTTAGATTATAGCTGGGGGAAGTCAATAGGTGTGGCTCCTCCCCCTGATTGAGACTGCATCACTGATCTGTTGTTAAGCAGAGACAATCTGACAGGAGAGAGAAAGGAGAGAGAGCAAAGACTCTTCAGCGGGAGCTGAAGAGTCTTTGCAGTTTAGAGCTGCTAAACTGGATGGAGGGGACAAACGCTGGGTGGTGAGTAAAAGAAATGCATGGAAAGTGCAAGCGAATTTTCAAGAATGTTACACAGTGATGCTTGGCAGTGAAGCGTGGACAATCAAAGGGATTGCTGTTTGGACCAGGAGGCTGATGAGGGACACCGGCGGTCTGGTTCTTAGTCCCATGCGGTGAAAAGTGGACTGTCTGAAGCCTCACCAGCCCCCTCCTGTAATAAAAAAAATTAAAATTGATAAAAAAAAATATTTTCCAAAATACACATTAACAGGCAAATGTGTGACAGATTTATTTAGATAATAATGAACAGAAAAAAAACTAAAAATACTCGGGAAAGTAAAGTATTGCAAATACAGAGATGTGTATAGAAAAGAAAAAAACAAGAACTATAAATTAAAGTAAGGACGGGGGCAGGTAGGGAGTTTGTTAATGGTTACACGCACCCAGACAATGCAAACATTGCATGTATCCCTACAATCCCTAGCATGTATATAAACACAAGAAAACATATAGATACAAATACACCTACATAAACACAAACACACTCACACACACACTGAGGGGAAACGGGGAGATTTTTTGAGTTTATTTAGAGAATGTCTTTAAAAGATCTTTCAGAGAACTCGCTGCGGAGGGCCAGTTGTTAAACTGGTCTCCACAGCCCTATTAATCCGAGCACTTGATAGTTCGAGATAAATTACATCCAAAAAGAGAGGACCCAGTGTCTGATGCAACCATCTTTTTGGCCAATGTCAGACCTGCCAGTGCTATGTGTACTTTGAGCTTGGTCATATTTAGCTCGACAAATCATTTAAAAACAGGACAGATACAGTCACTGGTATTGTTACTGATATTAAGTCGGACATGATGCCACATTGGTCCAGAATCATGACACTGGTGGACAATCCCACATCATGTGAAGGAAAGTGCCAGGAGCTCTCATAGTGCATAAACTCCATGAGGGTTCATTTATTGCCTTCATTCGGTGGAGTTTGCCCGGAGTTATGTATGGTCTATGGGCATTATTAAAGTAAATCTATTGGTGGTAGGGATTAAGAGAAGCCTCCTTTATGTTTAACCATACCGATATAATCAAAATCCGGGTCCAGATCTGGGCAGTCACATCTCCACACTCTGTCCAGTGAGTGAACAGGCAAAGGTTGTTGCCATGGGACACCGTGTGCTGATCTGAGTTGCCAATAAAAGAGAAAACGAGGAACCAAGTAGACTTAATGCACCACCAAAATCCTGAAAGGAGTGCAAACCCCTGTCATCATAAATGTCTTTTTTAATGGCGATTGTTACTGCCACTCCAATGAGATGATTAGATAGATCTCCCTCCAATCAACAGACCTTTGTTGTTAAATATAGGTGAAAGTGAATGCACTTACAGGAAATTCTACATCCCTGTTCAGCTGTGCGCCAAGTCTGGATGAAATGGGAAACAACTGGCCCGATGCGTAACTGACATTGGTTGTCTGAAATATTGGCAAATAGGACATCCTGTAAGTTCTATGGTCATACAATATTTTCTTCAAGATTAGAAGAGTAAATGACCAAAAATAGAGTTTCAAATTTGGCGCTGCAAGACCCCCATCTTCCCTTATTCTCTGTGCAGTGGATCATTTTAAACGGGGTTGTCTCGTATTCCAAATGAACCGTGAGATGTTAGAGGGGATTTTTGACCAAAAGTTGACAGGAGGAGAGAGGGGCATCACCCAGCTAACAAAATTTAATTCTGGGCAGAATGTTCATTTTCACTATTGAGATACGCGCACGAAGGGAGTTGGGCAGGCAAATCCACCTGTCTAGGTCTGCTTAATTCTGTTACAAGCCTCTGAGTAATTGTGTGTCACAATGTGATTTATAGATGGAAAAATGTCTATCCCAAGATACTTAAAGTGGCAGACTAGGGAAAGAAAGCGTTGGGTTTTCCATGAAAACTAGAAACATCCTCAGCATATAATGCCACATGGTGTTGAGTGTCATGAACAAAGATAGGCTGTAGGTTAGGAGATTGACGAATCATTTGAGCTAATGGTTCAAGGGAAAGCGCAAAGAGTGCAGGACTCAAAGGGCAGCCCTGGCCAGAAGATCTGGTAACAGGAAACAGCGTGGAAGGTAGTCTCCCAGTGAGCACAAGAGCCGAGGGGTAAGAATACAGTACCTTGATATATAAAACCTTTTACCAAAACCCATTTTTTCTAGGACAGACCACATTCTTTGTATTTTTTTAACCTTGAAACTTGACTTGTGCTCTCCTTATTTTAATTGTTGGCCTGAACTCACCTCAACCTGGGCAAGGTATCTCACAATGTGAATAACAATGTGCATGGGTCAAGTCCAGACAGTCACAGACAAGCTCCCCTCCCAGGTTTGGCTTGAGGAGATTAGGGCCCTGGTTTCCCTTTTCAAGGGGAGGTTACAGTTTTTGTACATGGCCGTCTCATCAGGGAGTTTTTTCACTGCTCTTAGTCTGGCCCCTCCCATGGCACCAATTAGCCTTGGGAGACCCTACCAGGGGCGAGCACCCTCGACAACATATCTACCAGGATCAGGAGGACACATAAACCCCTCCACCAAGATAAGGTGGCGATTTACAGAGGGGTATGCCATTGATATAAAGTGGATCAATGCTGGTTATATCAACCACAGTTCTATCCTTGAAATAAACATTTAATATTTCTATCTCTTCCACAGTTTAAATGTCTGTAACCTAAGAGAAGTTGTGAAGCTCTGTCCTCAGCTCCCATTCATCCAGTCTGAAAGACCTGGACCTGAGTAACAACCACCTGCAGGATTCAGGAGTGAAGCTGCTGTCTGCTGGACTGAAGAGTCCACAATGTCAACTGGAAACTCTCTGGTCAGAAATCAGCAGTTTTCCTTGAAATGCCTTTTTACTTCCTAAGTGAAGACTCCTCCTCCTCCAGTGTTGTGGTTTTGTTGATTTCAGTCTGTCAGGTTGTCTTGTCACTGAGGAAGGCTGTGCTTCTCTGGCCTCAGCTCTGAGCTCCAACCCCTCCCATCTGAGAGAGCTGGACCTGAGCTACAATCATCCAGGAGCCTCAGGAGAGCAGCTGGTGTCTGCTGCACTGGAGGATCCAGTGTGCACACCAATGCTGTCACACACTGCTGCCGCTGGCCAAGCTTGCCTCCTCCACCCCAGCCTCCACCTTTCTATTTAAGTCCTAACATGTCTCTAATATTATTAAAAAATGGCAATCAATGTGTTGCTCTGGCCCACTTTTGTATACCCATGGGGGGATTTCTGCATTGCGCTCCCTGTCTTGGCCTGGTACCCTGCTGGCTAAATACAGGGAGCATTATTGAGAATGGAGCCATCAGCGCCAAGTCTAACTGTATTTCCATTTGTTGCAATAAATGGTTAAATCTATGACGAGAGTGTTCCTGACTGAATTGTCTTTATGAAAATTAACGTATCATCATACAACCCCAGCAGTCAGGTGCTTCTATTCCATCTTTTTTCTGTTTCACCTTCTTCTGCAGATCTTTTATTCTTCATCTTCTCATCATCATTAGCCTCCGCCTCCTCCTCCTCAGTCAGGACTCGTCTCCTCCTCCTCCTCCTCCTCCTCAGTTAAGACTCGTCTCCTCCTCTTCCTCCTCTTTCTCCTCCTCCTCAGTCAGGACTTGTCTCCTCTTCCTCCTCTTCCACCTCCTCCTCCTCCTCCTCAGTCAGGACTTGTCTCCTCCTCCTCCTCCTCAGTCAAGACTCATGTTGATAGAAAATCATTCTGACTGTGTCTTCCTCCAGGATGGATCATGCTGGAGAGCAGTGGTTGAAAGCCGGTCTCAGGAAATTCAAGTGTCTTTTCTCAGCTGATGTGTAGAAATGTTGTGACTGGCCGTTGTTACAGAGGAATCAGGAGGAAAGGAGACAATGATGAGTGTTTGTTTGGTGCAAATATTACATTACATTCATTTAGCAGACGCTTTTGTCCAAAGCGACTCATAATAAGTGCGTTCAACCATGAAGCTATTACTCAAAATGCAAGAATTAATAAGTACATAAACATTCATCAAATAGGCAAAAATGCTTCAAGTGCTATTTGTAGTTCAATTCAATTCAATTTTATTTGTATAGCGCCATATCACAACATACATTGTCTCAAGGCACTTTACATAGTGAGGTCAATATTACAATATTACAGGGAAAACCCAACAAATCCCACAATGAGCAAAGCACTTGGCGACGGTGGAGAGAAAAAACTCCCTTTTAACAGGAAGAAATCTCTGACAGAACCAGACTCAGTTGTGGGCGGTCATCTGTCTCGACCGGTTGGGGTGAGGAGAGAGAGGAGGAAGAGAGGAGAGGTGGGCAGAAAGAGGGTGGGAGGAGAGACAGTAGGAGAGAAGAGAGAGAGAGGACAGTTGTACAACCGCCGCTGTAATCTCTACCAGACTGATACTTATAATTAAAAAATACAATTATGTTGTTGTCATTATTAGTGATGATATTAATATTAATATTAATAATAGCAATAATAATAATAATGACGGGTTTGGGTCCTGCAGCTCTGGGGTCAGAGATACACTAGGAGAGATAGAAAACACAAACAGGGTTAGTACTGTAAACATATCGGGGGATGGGGGGGGTAGTATAACAGTTGCTTTAATTTCTACCAGACTGATACTTATAATTAGTGAAAACTGATACTTATAAATACAATGATGTTATTAATAATAATGATAGTAATAATAATAATGACGGGTTTGGATCCTGCAGATCTGGGGTCAGATCTACTAGGGGAGAGAGAAAACAGAGTTAGTGACATGTAATGTAGATACATGGGGGCAGAGAGAGAGAGAGCGAGAGAGAGAGAGAGAGATTGAAAAGGTGGGAGAAGGAGAGAGATATAAAGAGAGAGAGAGAGGGAGAAGGAGAGAACGGGAGAGGGAGAAAGATGCTCATGATATAAGTTCCCCCAGCAGTCTAGGCTTATAACAGCATAATAAAGAAATGGTTTATTAAACACCTGAGCAGTTCTAACTATAAGCTTTATCAAAAAGGAAGGTTTTAAGTTTAACTTTAAATGTAGACAGGGTATCTGCATCCCTGACACAAACTGGGAGCTGGTTCCAGAGGAGAGGAGCCTGGTGGCTGAAGGCTCTGCCTCCCATTCTACTTTTACAGACTCTGGGAACCACAAGTAATCCTGCATTTACAGAGCGAAGTGATCTATTGGGATAATATGAAACTAGGAGCTCTGTAAGATATGATGGAGCTTGATTATTAAGGGCTTTGTAGGTTAGGAGCAGTATTTTGAATTCTATTCTAAATTTTACAGGAAGCCAATGCAGAGATTCTAACACTGGAGAAATATGATCTCTTTTTCTAGTTCCTGTCAGAACTCGAGCTGCGGCATTTTGGATTAGCTGGAGGCTTTTCACAGACTTATTGGGGCATCCTAGCAGTAATGAATTACAGTAGTCCAGTCTAGAAGTAACAAAAGCATGGACTAGTTTTTCAGCATCCTTTTGAGAGAGGATGTTTCTAATGTTCTTGATATTGCGCAGGTGAAAGAAGGCTGTCCTAGAGACTTGTTTTATGTGTGAGTCAAAGGACATGTCCTGGTCAAAGGTAACTCCAAGGTTTCTCACAGTAGAGCTGGAGGCCAAGGTAATGCCATCCGAAGTAACTATATGATCAGATAATGTTTCTCTGAGGTGTTTAGGGCCGAGTATAATGACCTCAGTTTTTTCTGAGTTTAGAAGTAAAAAATTATAAGTCATCCAGGCCTTTATGTCTTTAAGACAATCCAGAAGTTTGTCGACCTGATTAGTTTCATCTGGCTTTATAGATAAATACAGCTGGGTATCATCAGCGTAGCAATGGAAATTGATGCGGCGTTTTCTTATAATATTGCCTAAAGGAAGTATATAAAGAGTGAAAAGTATCGGTCCCAGTACAGAACCTTGTGGTACTCCATGTCTCACTTTTGTATGCATGGAAGATTTGTTATTAACGTTAACAAACTGAAATCTATCAGATAAGTAGGACTTAAACCATTCTAGTGCTGTTCCTTTAATCCCAATGTGTTCTAGTCTCTGTAACAGAATTTTGTGATCGATGGTATCAAATGCAGCACTAAGATCTAAAAGGACGAGAATAGAAACATATCCACTGTCTGAGGCCATGAGAAGGTCGTTGGTAACCTTCAGTAGTGCTGTTTCTGTACTATGATGTTTTCTAAAACCTGACTGAAAGTCTTCAAGCAGACTATTCCTGTGTAAATAGTCACATAACTGGTTAGCAACAGTTTTTTCAAGGATTTTAGAGATAAAGGGGAGGTTTGATATGGGTCTATAGTTAGCTAAGATATCTGGGTCCAGAGTTGGTTTTTTGAGCAGAGGTTTAACTACTGCCACCTTAAAGGCCTTTGGTACATAGCCTGTCAATATAGATAAATTGATCTGATCTAATATGGAATTATTAATTAAAGGTAATATATCCTTAAATAGCCTTGATGGAATAGGATCTAAAAGACAGGTTGATGACTTGGATGAAGTGACAAGTGAAGTCAGCTCAGCCAGATCTATAGGGGAGAAGCATTCTAAATAAAAATTAGGCGATACTATTGATACTATATAGTTAAGTGCAATTTAAAAAAAAATATATATATAAGAATTTCAGGGAGTATGGTGTAGTCTGAACAGGTGAGTTTTCAGTCTGCGACTAAAGATTGAAGGAATTCTGCTGTGCTGATGCCAATGGGGAGCTCGTTCCAGCATTGAGGAACCAGGACAGAAAACAGCCGGGATTTAGATGAGTGGTAGCATCTAGGGAAGGAGGTCAGGAGCAATAGACAGAAGAAGGTGAGAGGGGATAGGGTCAAGGGGTCATGTGGTGGGGCGGTGGGAAGAGACCAAGGATAGAACCTCACGTGGAGGGAGTGGTGAAAAAGCGACTAGAGACAGAGATGAGGAGGGTGAGGAGAGGCAGTGTCAGTAGGGGGGCCGGGAAATGAAGAGTGAATGTCATCTATCTTTTTTGCAAAGTAGTTTACAAAGTCGCTCAGACAAAGGGAGGTGGGGGAGCGGGGGGATTTTGATAAAGCTTATAGTTAGAACTGCTCAGGTGTTTAATAAACCATTTCTTTATTATGCTGTTATAGGCCTAGACTGCTGGGGGAACTTATATCATGAGCATCTTTCTCCCTCTCCCGTTCTCTCCTTCTCCCTCTTTCTCTCCCTATATATCTCTCTCCTTCTCCCACCTTTTTCAATCTCTCTCTCTCTCTGCCCCCATGTATCTACATTACATGTCACTAACTCTGTTTTCTCTCTCCCCTAGTAGATCTGACCCCAGAGTTGCAGGATCCAAACCTTATTATTATTATTATTAATACTATTATTATTATTAATAACATCATTGTATTTATAAGTATCAGTTTTCACTAATTATAAGTATCAGTCTTGTAGAAATTAAAGCAACTGTTATACTACCCCCCCATCCCCCGATATGTTTACAGTACATGTCACTAACCCTGTTTGTGTTTTCTATCTCTCCTAGTGTATCTCTGACCCCAGAGCTGCAGGACCCAAACCCGTCATTATTATTGTTATTATTAATATTAATATTAATATCAATATATAATTAATATATAATTGTATTTTTTAATTATAAGTATCAGTCTGGTAGAGATTACAGCGGCGGTTGTACAACTGTCCTCTCTCTCTCTTCTCTCCTACTGTCTCTCCTCTCACCCTCTTTCTGCCCACCTCTCCTCTCTTCCTCCTCTCTCTCCTCACCCCAACCGGTCGAGACAGATGACCGCCCACAACTGAGTCTGGTTCTGTCAGAGATTTCTTCCTGTTAAAAGGGAGTTTTTTCTCTCCACCGTCGCCAAGTGCTTTGCTCATTGTGGGATTTGTTGGGTTTTCCCTGTAATACTGTAATATTGACCTCACTATGTAAAGTGCCTTGAGACAATGTATGTTGTGATATGGCGCTATACAAATAAAATTGAATTGAATTTAATTGAATCGAGGAGGGTAGAGAAAATGGAAAAAAGTTTCTTGGGGTTGGAGAAGGAAGACTGAATTTTAGATTCAAAGAAAGAGCTTTTAGCAGCAGATAAGGAAGCAGAGAAAGAGGAAAG
The DNA here is from genome assembly GCF_022379125.1 of Scophthalmus maximus. NCBI lineage: Eukaryota > Metazoa > Chordata > Actinopteri > Pleuronectiformes > Scophthalmidae > Scophthalmus > Scophthalmus maximus. The sequence continues at coordinate 1,031,058 of NC_061532.1, forward strand.
AAGAGATTTATAGGCAAGATGATCTTCAGGTGCTTGCAGGGAGGTTCTGTGAGACTGCACAGAGTCAGACAACCACAGAGCTGGATGGGTTGAGAGGTCAGAGGACAGATGGAGTCCAGGGAAGAGGACAAGGTAGAGAGAAGAGTGTCTGTGGCAGAGTCAGGAGGCAGGAGTGAAAGAGCAAAGGAGGATAAAAAGACTAACAGCTGAGATGTTAACTTCTCTGTCTGGAAGTGGGGGGGCCATCTTCCGGGATGATAGACAAGAGGACGTCCAATTCCTCCAAGAAATCCCCAAGAGGGCCTGGTGTGCGGTAGAGTACAATGATGTTTAATTTCACTGGGTGAGTTACAGAAACAGCATGAAGTTCAAAGGCCGAAGGTATAAAGTGCGGAAGCGGGTAAAGAGAGAATTTCCATTCAGGAGAAAGTAGCAAACCAGTGCCTCCCCCTCTGCCAGCTGGTCGAGGTGTGTGGGTGAAGGAGTAGGCTAAGGAGAGGGCCGCAGGGGTCGAGGCGTTGTTGGTTGTTGTTGTTTTTGTGTTGCGTTGAGGTCTCTGTGAGAGCAAGAATGTCAAATGATCAGTCCTGGAGTCTATGATGCTTCGATGATGATGGTTACTCTGTGTTTCAAGATAACAGAGAAACATCCATCACCTCATCCTTGTCCTCCATGTCACGCAGAGTAGGAGTGTATGTGGACTGTCCTGCTGGGACTTTGTCCTTCTGCAGTGTCTCCGCTGACTCACTGATTCACCTCCACACCTTCAGAACCACATTTACTTTTACATTTCACATGTTTGGAACAGTGTCTGTAAATAAAGATGGACGACAGGAGGCCAAATCATCATGATCGCCCCCTGGTGTCTGGCTGCAGTATAGGTCATAAGCCCCGCCCCCTTGTGTCTTGGCTGCAGTATTACTCGGATAATCTCCTGCTGCATTTGTCACATGTGAGAGGCAAGCGCAATTCTGCGAACATTGTCAGAAGTTCATGTCTGAAAACCCTTATGACTAACTGTATTTAAGGCGACTGTTTGCCATCGGTCACTGTGTGGGTACTATGACCAATGTCAAGCAAACAAATTGTGCCCCGTGTGAAGTTGGACACGGTAACAATGACACATAATTATTCATGTATGTTCAATATTAAATACAAATGTTTTTTACTTATATATTTGCAATATTAAATATAAACATTTTTGCCCAATACAAACGTAGGTTCACTCTAGAAAGTGAATGCTGTCAGAATTGTCTATTAATTCATGTGCTTCCTTTTCCCTTTTATTTAAGCCAGCATTTATCTCGTTGTTACTGCCATGCATTTCAGCCTAAGTAGGAAAAAGAGACTGAGATACAGCTACAGCATGCTACCAGCCCTAGGGATACTGAGCGTGACCGCCATGTCCACCAGCTGCGCAGGGATAAATACTCCAAAAACAGAAGCGTTATATCCCAGAACTAAGAGTTAAGAGGAACTCAAAACACAAGAGCTCCAGAGGTTGCTTATCATTGTACTGACACTTTTGGTCAAGCGACATTTTTGATGCAGTCATTTTATAATTTCTTTGTTCACCACCGTTTGTAGTACTTCTCAGACTGTTGACCTCGACAGCCATCGAGACTCTGTAGTCAAACAGTCACACAGACACACATGCCCACACCCTCAGATCTGTATATATTTACATGTGTTAGATTAGAAATAAATATGCAGTGTGGTCTATTTGATATTGCAGAAGACTGAGTATTGCCAACCACTGACCGGTAGTCTTTCAAACTCTGCTAACTACCGGTGATCTTTGGTTGTAATTATCAATGAAATTATTAATCAGAATTCCAAATTGATAGGGAGTATATTGTAAATCAAATAAAACTAAATTGGCTATCACTTCCCTTCTTTTGCAGGGTGGTGTCCCGAGGTAATGTTAACATTAATTAACATCATTATTTAATATTAAAAAAAATTGGGACAGAGAGATCAGATGCTTGAAGGTGTTAGCTTTGTCTGTTTCTGGGCCAGTAGTGTTTACCACTGTCAGGCTAATATTCAACTACAGAAACATTTTAACCATCCAATATTTAATGCCAGGAACCAGTCACTGAGAAAATGAATGTGATCAGAGTCATTGAGGTTAAAAAAGAAACACAGTTTGGTTTCATCTGCATACAAATGAAAATTCACACTTTGCTTGTGAATAACATGCCCGAGGGGAAACATGGATTGTATGAACAAGAGAGGTCCAAGGACAGATCCCTGAGGAACCTCACAGGTCATCCTGACAGAGAAGATTCCTGATGCCTGCACTGAAATATGTTGTAAATAAGAAAGAAGGGTTTTGAAGTAATACAAATCAAATTGAATGTTCAGTGAATGATAATGCCCCTAAAAATAAAACTATTCTAACTCCCACAACATCAACACTTCAGCATTACAGTATATCTGCATCTTATCCTTTATAATCACATTTAAAAACAGGAAGACTTCATCCTTTTTTAATTTTGACCTTCAAAACAAGAGGAATTGTTTGGAAGAGGTTTTTGTCACTTTCATTGACACTTAAGCTACAACACACCTTACATTACATGACATTAATTTAGCAGAAGCCTTTGTCCAAAGCGACTTATAAGTACATGAACCTTTATAAAATAGCCAAAGCATTGAATCATTGAAGGGATTCTGCTGTACTGATGTCAATGGGTAGCTCATTCCACCATTTAGGAACCAGGACTGAAAACAGATGGGATTTAGTTGAGCGGTGGCTGCCACAAACTAATTTTGTCATTAATTTCAATTACAAACTTGCTTCACAGGATCATTATAGATTTCTCAAAAAAAATGTGTTCATCACGAGGAAGGGATTGTATCTCTCTTGTTAACGAGATAATTGTCCTTCGATAAAGTCCACAAATGTCCACCCTTGTGTCCTTCAGGGTAGACACTTAACCCTAACTTGCCTCTGATGGCTCCTCCAACAGTGTATGAATGTGACAAAAAAATGTGCGGTAAATAGCAGCGCTGTATGAATGTGTGTGAATGGGTGAATGTGAATGTTTCCTGTAAAGAGCTTTGAGTGGTCTATATGACTAGAAAAGCTATATTCCTGGTGGAGTCACTTTATAAGACCCAGCTGACGGTTCAGATCCAGAATGATTTCAGAGTCTTTAAACTGGAACCAGATGTGACAAAGGAACTCACCACCAAGTTCCTGCTGGAAAAGCCTTTCATGAAAAGCTCAGCAGCAGGTGAACATGGGCTGTGGTTAAATAACCCCAGGTAAAGATTTCCCTTAAATGCTAAACTGCAACATTCTCATCTTGGACGGGGCTTAGGCAATAATCTGGATAGCTTTTATATATTGCAGTATTGTATAAACAATATCTCTGGGTCAGGTTTACTTAAGTTAGAAATGTGCATAATTATCTGGATTTTTTTTTCCTGATAACTCATTCACTGTGGCATCCTCTCACTTGTTTTGTGTGATTTTTATTCATTCAGATATTCTTACTGTTTGCCAACATGAACTCCAATCCAACCTAGAGGAGAGGTTTAAATTTCTACACAAGAAAATTACAAAAGCAGGAAGTTCAAGTCCTCTACATGAGATCTACACTGAGCTTTACATCATGATGGAAGTAGTGGAACAGCTCAACATGGAAAATGAAGTCAGACAGATTGAAAGAGCTTCCTGCAAACCAGGAACATTAGAAACACCAATCAAATGTGAAGACATCTTTAGAGCCTCACCTGGAAGAGATCAACCAATCAGAAGAGTGATGACGAAGGGAGTGGCTGGCATCGGGAAAACGGTCTTAACACAGAAGTTCACTCTGGACTGGGCTGAAGACAAAGCCAACCAGGACGTCAAGTTCATGTTTCCATACACTTTCAGAGAGCTGAATGTGCTGAGAGAGAAAAAGTTCAGCTTGGTGGAACTCATCCATCACTTCTTTGCTGAAACCAAAGACGCAGGAATCTGCAAGTTTGGAAAGTTCCAGGTCATTTTCATCTTCAGGAAGAGGTTCAGAGATGATGAGGAGAAGGCCGGCAGGATCATCTCCCATATCCAGACTTCACAAAACCTCCACGTCATGTGCCACATCCCAGTCTTCTGCTGGATCACTGCTACAGTTTTGCATAACATGTTGAAAACCAGAGAGGGAGGAGAGCTGCCCAAGACCTTGAGTGAGATGTACATCCACTTCCTGGTGGTTCAGTCCAAACTGAAGAACGTCAAGTATCATGGGGGTTCTGAGGCAGATCAACACTGGAGAGCAGTAAGATGATCGAGTATCTCGGAAAACTGGCTTTTGAGCAGCTGCAGAGAGGAAACCTGATCTTCTATGAATCAGACCTGTACTCAGGAGTGTTCACACAGATCTGACTGGCTGCTCTTCATGTCCATCACACCTTCATCAAGTCTGGAGTCAATCTGATGTCAGACGCAACATGGTGGTTAAAATTCTTTAAAAAAAAACCTCACGCATCTCCATCAGAATGCTGTGGACGAGGCCATACAGAGTCCAAATGGACACCTGGACTTGTTCCTCCGCTTCCCCCTGGGTCTTTCCCTGCAGACCAATCAGACTCTCCTACGAGGCCTGTTAACACACACAAGAAGTAGCTCACAGACCAATCAGAAAACAGTCAAGTACATCAAGAATAAGATCAGTAAGAATCTGTCTCCAGAGAAAAGCATCAACTTGTTCCACTGTCTGAATGAACTGGACGATCGTTCTCTGGTGGAGGAGATCCAACAGTTCCTGAGTTCAGGACGTCTGTCCACAGAGAATCTGTCTCCTGCTCAATGGTCGGCTCTGGTCTTCATCTTACTGTCATCAGGAAAAGATCTGGACGTGTTTGACCTGAAGAAATACTCTGCTTCAGAGGAGGCTCTTCTGAGGCTTCTTCCGGTGGTCAAAGCCTCCAACATAGCTCTGTAGGTGGATAAATATATGAATATTAATATGACAGAATTTGAAGAGGACAAATGGAAAAAAATTATTAACTTCGGATCATCACTTCTCCCTTTCCAGGTTGCGTGGCTGTAACCTTCATTGCAAAGCTGTGAAGCTCTGTCCTCAGTCCTCAGCTCCGAGTCGTCCAGACTTAGAGACCTGGACCTGAGTGACAATGACCTGCAGGATTCAGGAGTGAAGCTTCTGTCTGCTGGATGTTCATATGAAAAGCAGATTAATTGCAGTTCCCCAGTTCCTTCACAAATGGATCTCGAAAACAGACCTGTCCGCCACACAGTTTCTGCTGTCACAGGTGGAGGGTGTATGGACCACCAAAATTCACCTGTTCTGAGTTCCATAAAGCATGAATTAAAAGCTATTAGAAGTTATATATGCTTGTTGACATGTTTGTTATCGCATGCTTGAAGTCCGCTCTCCCTGTGTTTTGTGGATGGTCTATGGTAGGGTTCCCGCCGTGGTCAGTATTACTGGAATGGGAACGTATGGGAATGGAATTATTGCGAATGAGAGAGCGGGTTACAGAGTGAGTGAGCAGGCGACAGCACTGCACAGAGCTCTACAATGACGTAACAGCGCAAGACAATCAATCTCTGTTCTTCTCTTTACTTGCGTTCTCGTGTACTTGTGAAACGTCATCAGTCGCGGCCAAAGTACTGTTTACATACAAAGAACGGATGTTGTTCTAGCCCCGTCCCCTTTACCGAGGATGCATCGGAGTAGACTTGTGTTCTTGGGAAAGCCAAGTATCCCAGAATGCATATCGCGACAACCAGTGGCAGCGACGGAGAAAAGTCTCAAATGTAGGTTAAAACTTTTTAAATAAATCTGTTTGTGCGTCCCGAAATGCGGTCTAAAGATTTTTGAGGAGAGAATATAATTGTTTTAACTACATTTCTGTGGTCGATTTATCAAGTAAGAGCCTATTTAAACATTTGCTCCAACAGTTTCTGAGTTGTTAAGCGGCCTCACTGACCATCCAGATGACTGGGAGGTCAGCGCTTATACTGCCCGCCAAGAACAGCCTCATCTCGGCAAATCCTTAGAGAAGATCCCTCTGGCTCTGTCGCGGTTAAACATGAGCTATTTTTCCATTTTGGGTAAATGTAATGATCGATCTGTCACGAACGATACACGGTGGAACTGGACCCAAATGCAAGACACAACACAGGATAAAATATAACGTGATCTAATGTGTAATCTAATATACAGTGCAAGGTGCACAGGGGGCGGGGGTGGCTCGTCCGGGGTCTCAGTGGTGAGAGGTGGGTGGTGGTGAGCTCCCCAGAGCGTGCAGAGTGAATCCCACAGTCCCAGTACGATACGTGGCGTTCCTCCACGTGGCGATGGCGTTCTCCGAGGGAACAAACAAATCCAACACTGTGGAGGCAAGCAGGCAGGCAGGCAGGTAGGCAGGCAGGCATTCTGGTTGAGGCAAGCAACGAGGGAAAACTATAATAAATGAACACAATTCAATTCAATTCAATTTTATTTGTATAGCGCCATATCACAACATACATTGTCTCAAGGCACTTTACATAGTGAGGTCAATATTACAGTATTACAGGGAAAACCCAACAAATCCCACAATGAGCAAAGCACTTGGCAACGATGGAGAGAAAAAACTCCCTTTTAACAGGAAGAAATCTCTGACAGAACCAGACTCAGTTGTGGGCGGTCATCTGTCTCGACCGGTTGGGGTGAGGAGAGAAATGGGGAAGAGAGGAGAGGTGGGCAGAAAGAGGGTGGGAGGAGAGACAGTAGGAGAGAAGAGAGAGAGAGGACAGTTGTACAACCGCCGCTGTAATCTCTACCAGACTGATACTTATAATTAAAAAATACAATTATGTTGTTGTTATTATTAGTGATGATATTAATATTAATATTAATAATAACAATAATAATGACGGGTTTGGGTCCTGCAGCTCTGGGGTCAGAGATACACTAGGAGAGATAGAAAACACAAACAGGGTTAGTGACATGTACTGTAAACATATCGGGGGATGGGGGGGTAGTATAACAGTTGCTTTAATTTCTACAAGATTGATACTTATAATTAGTGAAAACTGATACTTATAAATACAATGATGTTATTAATAATAATAATAGTAATAATAATAATAAGGTTTGGGTCCTGCAGCTCTGGGGTCAGATCTACTAGGGGAGAGAGAAAACCGAGTTAGTGACATGTAATGTAGATACATGGGGGCAGAGAGAGAGAGAGAGAGAGATTGAAAAAAGTGGGAGAAGGAGAGAGATATAAAGAGAGTGAAAGAGGGGGAAGGAGAGAACGGGAGAGGGAGAAAGATGCTCATGATATAAGTTCCCCCAGCAGTCTAGGCCTATAACAGTATAATAAAGAAATGGTTAATAACCACCTGAGCAGTTCTAACTATAAGCTTTATCAAAAAGGAAGGTTTTAAGTTTAACTTTAAATGTAGACAGGGTATGCATCCCTGACACAAACTGGGAGCTGGTTCCAGAGGAGAGGAGCCTGGTGGCTGAAGGCTCTGCCTCCCATTCTACTTTTACAGACTCTGAGAACCACAAGTAATCCTGCATTTACAGAGCGAAGTGATCTATTCGGATAATATGAAACTAGGAGCTCTGTAAGATATGATCTTGATCTTGATTATTAAGGGCTTTGTAGGTTAGGAGCAGGCTTTTGAATTTTATTCTGAATTTTACAGGAAGCCAATGCAGAGATTCTAACACTGGAGAAATATGATCTCTTTTTCTAGTTCCTGTCAGAACTCGTGCTGCGGCATTTTGGATTAGCTGGAGGCTTTTCACAGACTTATTGGGGCATCCTAGCAGCAATGAATTACACTAGTCCAGTCTAGAAGTAACAAATGCATGGACTAGTTTTTCAGCATCCTTTTGAGATAGGATGTTTCTAATGTTCTTGATATTGCGCAGGTGAAAGAAGGCTGTCCTAGAGACTTGTTTTATGTGTGAGTCAAAGGACATGTCCTGGTCAAAGGTAACTCCAAGGTTTCTCACAGTAGAAATGGAGGCCAAGGTAATGCCATCCAAAGTAACTATATGATCAGATAATGTTTCTCTGAGGTGTTTAGTGCCGAGTATAATGACCTCAGTTTTTTCTGAATTTAGAAGTAAAAAATTATAAGTCAAGGAAGGGTTAGCTACACAAGCTAAGGACACAGGGAAAATGACAGAGGTAACTGGAGCCAGGATCACAATAACGATACCGCTCTTGGTGACTGAACGATCTGGCGACGAGTGGATCTCAGACCGGTCTTCTTATACTGAGGGGGAATGATTGGTGATGATCTCCACCTGTCGCCACCTGCAGGGAGAAGCCACGCCCACCAACACACAGACAGACACCGAGCGGGGGAGAAACATGCAGGATAACACACAGGGGAAAACAAACAATGACACAAAAAGGGGGAGAGGAGGGCTGCCATGATACCATCATGACACAATCGCTGGTCTCAGAGCTTAAAGGTACTATTTGTTCCAATAACTTTGGCTGAGGGCGAATTTAACATTCATAGTTTTAGATGTTTATTTAATTAGAGAAGCTGTGGAGATGGGGAGGTTAGAGGAGGAGAGGGAGAGAGCAGAGCTTTGCCTGTCTCTGTCTGACACACTTGTAAGTTGTAAGTAAATACTGTTCATATTCTTATTTAACCAGGTTATTAATTCTTATAAGAATCACCTGGTTCATTCATTCTCGTATATTTGCAACAAAACAAAATAAATCCCAAAGTTTTGTATTTTACAGTGTAATACATTTCATTTACAACGGAGTTAAATTTAAATTAGTTAGATCAAGAAAAAGAACATTAAAAGTAATGAACATATAAAACATATTTACATACATTATATAAGTTACAATAATAATTGTATCTATCTACATAGCTCCAGCTGGTTGAACATGGATACATAAAAGGTCATACAGCATCAGAGATTATAAAAGTAAATAAAAATATAAAACCTTTGCCTTGCATGTGATCTAAAATGTTTAAATTTGTGTTCATCTGGTCTATCAATGCATCTATGTATCTTTGTCATCTAAACTATGTTGTAAACTCCTCGAGAACATGATGACATCTGGAAAGTGTAACTTTCTACATATAGACATGTTCACCCAGAATGCAGGCAGTCCCTCTGGGCAGCAAACCTACACCGGACACCATTTCTGGACCAGGTCCCTCTCATCAGCCTTTGCATTGTGGGTCCAGGCTTTCATCCCCCTCTTCCTCCTCCTCCTCCTCCAGGATATCACCTGCTGCCAGACTAGTGTTGCGGAAGATGCAGCAGGCACCAATCACTTCGGGGTGAACAGAGGCCGGATATCCTGGGCCCACGAGAGGATGTAGGTTTTCAGGATACCAAAGGTGAGCTCAATGATGCTTCTGGTTTCTGAATGGTGCCTGTTGTACCGGGCTTCAACTTGGCACGTTAATTAAGATTCACATATTAAATGTATTTCAAAGTCACCAAAGTAATAATCTGCTTTGTCTTGTGTGTCTGTTACTGAGACAGAGGGTATTCTGACTTTCTACAGGCTGGAGGTTTGGTGTCACGATGACAACCGGAGGCTGCTCTTGTACGTAAGCAGAGAGGGTAAATTAACTGCGGTCTGCATGTCATCTCATAAGCCTGATTGAAAGCATGGTCTTCTGGAATGGCAGAGGCCTAACAAAGAAACGAGTGCGAAGACTTTTGGATGCCCGCAGGGACCCACATCTCCCACCTAGGGGTGTGATTTGGACACAGCCCAACTCTCGTCCCTCATTGGTAGAAACTAACACGGCACTGCCAAGGGTCCCGTGACGCCACGGACACTATAAATAGAACACAAAGCCAGTCAATCATCGCTTCGATGTTCAAGATGACTCACCCTGATCAGGTGATTTCTCTGCCCAACAAAGGAAGTAACAACTTCTTCAATTAGATTTCGTCCACCGTGATTACTGTGACTGAAAACACACACAGCGCCAGTACCGAGACAGAGACGTTGCGACAGAACACTCTGTTTATTCATCCCTGCAGAAGGAAAGATCTGAACCCCCAGGCTTTCACCCAAGTCGACCGTCGTCCATCCTAAACCGGGGGACACATGTTTAAAGGTAACCGCCACTTGACTCACGCCCCACCTTTCTCTGGCGCCATGTGACTTCCCAAGCCACGTCTGCCATCTTGTTACTCCTCCCTTTATTACGTGCACTTGCTGTGCAGGCACATGCGCCTGTGCACACACGGCAGTGCCGGCCTTGGCAATGTTGGCGGCCTCGGCAATGTTGGCACCCTAGGCGAGATTTTTGATCGGCGCCCCCATCTCATTATTTGTCCAGAACTAATCACCACTTGCAATGGAAGAAATTAAACATTGTACAACATCTAAGAAGAAATTGTTGTATTTATTATGCAAAATAAATAATTCAAGAAAGTTTTGAGAACTGTTAAGAATAGGGCTAAGTTCCAGGACTCATACCTGGCACTGCCTGCCTCAGAAACTGAGCAAAACGATCAGAGAAGGTAAAATCAGCTTCGGAACAATCTCCCAGCAAGATCTAAGCAAAGTCATAGAAGAAACTGTCCAAGTGTTTCACCACGGTCGAGACAAAACAACCTGACGTCGAGTCACAGCTTTAATGCAGAGATAAGGAGCTTGATCAGGAACAGGTGTGCAGCCCAGCGAGGAACTGAGGAAGACCACGCCCACTGACAGACAAGTCGGGGCCATAACATGAACTTTATGTTTGCGGCGCCCCCCATGGATAACGGCGCCCTTAGCATTTGCCTATAAAGCCTATGCCTAGGGCCAGCTCCGACGCACGCCCACACACACACACACACACACACACACACACACTCTTGCTTGTTGTGTCTGATCATATGATGAAAAAGGATACGTATATTAGCATATGATAGAGGTTTAATGATAAAGTAGTATTGATTGTACATAAATAAATGTAATAAATGCTGCTTTAAAGAGAAGCTGTTTTGTGCTATTTGCATAAACATTGTGATAAAGGCTGGTTGACAGAATCAGTGATTCGATTCACACCGTCAGTTCACTCCATAAATACCCTTAATTCTTGAGACTAAATTGACTATTTGGTTATTGGTCCCGGTTTCCAGGTGGTGCCCCGTTGCTATTAACATTGATTAATAAGCTGTATTGATATTAATAATTCAAGATTATCTTTGATAATTAGGAATTATTGCTGATAACCGAATTAGCCCCAACCTATGAACAACAATGCAGTCACAGATATCCTCCATTTCCCAACAGAAAGTACCAGCTGGTGGATGCAGCACCTGTTGGTAACTGGCTGAGCTGCGGAGGACCAGCGCATCATGACTGATCCTGGTTTGTCAATGTAAACATCTAGAAATGTGCTCTTGACATTACAGACACAGTATAGCAGCACTGACCAGCAAAGCGAGCAGCCGGCCTCCTCCACCTCCTCCATCTCTTCTGGTCTGAGGAAATGAATCGCTCTGTGCAGGATGGAAACCTTTACACGTGACGTTTTTAGAGGATTTTAGTGTTGTTTATTCTACGTTGTTTTATTCTTTACTTAGTTGTGTTTTTAGTATTTTATACATAGTCATTCAACTACTTAATATATTTAACTATATGAATTGTCTGATATGAATTGTTGATATCTACCAGAATAAAATTTCCTGAGATACTGTATTTCTGTCTTTCATTGCTTGATAAGTAGCGTAATCGCTCAGGTTGTGAGTCAAAGAGTAAAATTACTGTTCGTTATAAATGACTACTGATGTATGTGACACAGATAATGTTTGTTTGCCTAATTGTACGAGGCCTGTTTGAGTTGCAAAAAGACAAACAACAGGTATGTTTGTGGAATGTAGGCTAATCTATTTCAATATTATTACATTATTAACATACCAAATTTCTGTACCTGTCAGTTTATGAGGTACACTTAGATAAAGCTAAAATGACAGCAGTCTTTATATGCCTTTTTATGTGATCAGTGTTTGAGTGTTGGCTGTCCATTCCACATGAATGAAATAGTGGAAACACCTCTCAATAAAACTCAGTACATTTCAATGGCAGTGATTTTGATGTGGCTTGATGTGTATCTATATATATATAGATATATATAGATATATATATCATATCAAGTATTGTAAAGAAATGCTTTCCATTCTCGACTGCATCTTAGCTTGTCTTCATGGATCCATTCGTCAGCTGACAGCAAGTACGCTGCTGCTGTTTTGCCAACTCCTCAGTGAGGAAAGTAGCTATTGGCTGTCCTAAAAGTCGCTAGAAGTCGTCGCCTAATTTGCATAATTGACCATGTGCATGTAATTGTAACAGCCGCTGTAGGAGGAGGAATAACGTTGTGGGAGAGACAAAAAGGGAGTAAAAAACACCCTGAATATGTTTAGCACTACAAATAAACTTTTTTCTGTTGATTCTTTTTTCTTTTCAATGTCACAGTCCCACCCTGACTGTAAACACGGCCGGGATCAGCCAGCGGCGGCTTCGAGCATGAGCGGTTCATTTGCAGTCTGGACGTGGAGGGGTGAACGTCATCTCCTGCTCTGACTGCAGCTGGGAGTGACTGCTGCGCCGCCTGTGAGTGCTTCGCGACGGGGGAAGGACCCATGGCAGCACCTGCTGCTCGTTAAGAAGAGTAAAAACGATACATGCTTTCATGTCATAGTCTCCAAAAGTCTCCAATAACTCCAGAAAAAGTCGCTTGATTTGTCACAAGTCGCTTTTTGAAAAAGAGTCCCTCGAGGGGTCTGAATACTCGCTAAATATAGCGACAAAGTCGCTAAGTTGCCAACACTGCCCTGCTGTTCCAACTGCACAATGACCGAACTGCATTCAGCATCCTCAGCCTTTCCTTGTTTCCAGTCATTTTACCTGGCAGCTAGGACCAACAGCTCTTAGGCCTGTTTGCACATTAGCTGATATGTTTCTCTGACCCAGAGCTGAAAGAATTTGAGCAGTCCCATTTTAGGTTGCTTGCCATGCTGAGGTTCCCAGATATTCCTGGGATGGTGTTAGGCCCCCCGAAGGAAGCATGGTTGACAGAGACATTGATCTTCCAAGCTGCCCATCAATGCAGTGACCCTTAGCTTCCACTACCCAGCAGCTAGCCACAAGTCTCCTTTCACCTTCTGATCCTCCATCTGCGTTCAGGGCAACTATCGATCCTGATCCTCAGTCTGTGGTCCGACCAACTACTGATACTGCTCCGCCATCAGCAATGCATCCAACTCCTGATCGTAATCTTCCATTTGCGGTCCTGGCCAACTGTAGATCCTTATTGTCCGTCTATGGTAAGGCCAACTTATGATCTTGATCGACCATTGGCGGTCCAGCCAATATCTGTTCCTGATCCTCCGTGTTCCGGCAAACATCTCTCCCTGATCTGCAATGAGCTGCCTGTGACCAGCTGACTTCGCTCTGTCCCTGCCTTGCCCCTGGAATGTCCTGGACATTCCCGCTTAGCCCCTTGGCCCACTTTGGTTGTTCCCTATTGATCCTCAGATTTGTCTCTCTCTCCCTGCCCACTGCCTGCTCCCCTTTTGGAATGGTTCACTTTCTCTGACTGCTCTCTCTGGTCTGACTTTATCTTCTGCCAGCCTTATTTCTTGTTCTTCTATTAAACCTCTGAAACTATATTATCTCTGCTTGGACGTCTGCTTTAAGGTCCATCTCTTGTGTCAGTTTTCACTTTTTTTTCTGTTTTAATGATCCACGGACTAAGGTGCAGTCCGGAAAGATAGAGTTTTCAGTCTGCGATAGAAAGTGTACTGATTTCAATGGGGCTTGTTCCAACAATTTGGAATCAGGACAGTAAACAAACGGGATTTAGTTCAGCGCTGGCTGCCCACCCTTCGCAGTGAGGGTGGACCAAGCCATTTGGCAGTAGCAGAGTGGAGTGGACAGGCTGGGGTGAAAGCTTTGACCATGTTCTCGATGTAGGAAGGACCTGAGCCATTCGCAGCACGGTAGGAGAGTACCAGTGGCTTTAATGGGATTGTAGCCACCACCAAGAGCCAGGGCAAGGTGCGGAGGAGCGGTGTAGTGTGGGAGAACTGGGGAACGTTGAAGACCAATCAGGCTGCTGCATTCTGGATGAGCTGCAGAGGTCAGATGGCACATGTCAGCAGGCCAGCTAGTAGGGAGTTGCAGTAGTCCAGGCGTGAGATGACAAGAGCCTGCACCAATACCTGCGTCGCCTTCTCTGTGAGGAACAGATGTATCCTCCTGATGTGGAGGATGAATCTTCACACAAACACAGTGAACAAAAAACTCTCAAAAGACTGTCATGACACGACGGTGACGTGTGTGAGAGAGAATCAGTCGTATCCTTGTCATCGGGACAGATTTGACGGCTGGTCTCAGATAATGTGTAGAAACGCCCTGACTGGTCACTGCTACTGGGAATCGGAGTGGAGAGGAGACGTGGACGTGGCGGTGACGTACAGAGGGATCGGGAAGACCGGGAGCGGCAGCAACTGATTGTTTGGAAGAAACGCTCAGTCCTGGAGTCTGAACTGCTTTGAAGGTGGATACTCTTTCAGGCACAGAGACAGAGAGACATCCAGCTCCTCGCCCTCGTCGCCCCTTGCCTTGTCCTCCATCTACAGAGTAGGAGTGTTTGTGGACTGTCCTGCTCGGACTCTGTCCTTCTACAGTGTCTCCTCTGACTCACTGATCCACCTCTTCACCTTCAGAACCCAATTCACTCAACCTCTGTATCCTGGGTTCGGCTTCTGGACCTTTAACGCCTCAGTGTCTGTATAAGTGTCTCCTGTGGACAGATCTGTCTCAACAGTCATTAGTCTGATTTTAACTCAGATGTGAATGATTTTTATTCTGTGTCATTATTATTATTATTATTATTATTATTATTATTATAGTCTCAGGTTCAAGATCCAATCTAAGCAGCTTTTCTCTTTTGCTTGATGATGAACACAGGGACAGGGAGACAAGGACACATTCTCCAGAGATTGTTGTGATTTGATTAACACACATTTATCTGGTTAAAAATATAAGATGAAACATGAGACCCCCACAATGTTTCCAGGAGTCCGTGGAGGAGATGTAAATGAGAACTTTTTAGCATTATGTTAGTTTGTTAGTTTGCTAGTTTTGTTAACATGCAATATACATACAATATCATACACTCATATACTCATCTACTCATCAGTCCAGAGAAGTGTGAATTTTTCGGGTAATACTCTCTGTTAGGACTCATGAGAAGTTCATTCTCTCATTCTCACTTTCATTCATAGCCTTGACAGTTTGGCATATGCATAAATCTATTTTTATACTTATAGAAGTATATTAATACAAACATTATTAACAACAACAATCAAAAATAACTATTTAAATGGCAATAAGAATGTGATATTTTTATTTCTAATAATAATAAATTACTGCTTGTTGATAGTAATAAGTTACTGCTTTAATCTGATGGAGGGTTTAAGTGGTCTTTCACTGAACTTTCTTTTCTTTTCTTCTTTATGTATTCAATACCGTATGTGACATTTTTGTGATGCCTGGTGTAAATCATTTTTACCTAATTACCTAATTCATTCCCCCTTTTCCTACATGTGTCGGACCGTGTGAGAACATGTGCCAAGACATGACGGAAGGAACTTTAACTTCATAGCCAGGATGCAGGCCCTTTAATGAGAGCATATAATTCTGCTGCTTGTTGACGTGCCTGTAGACGTTGAATTGCTTCCATAACTTCCCAGTCATTCACTACAGCGCATCCAGGTGTTTGTTCATTCACAAATCCATCAGTTTACAAAATCAGATCAGAATTTTTACTCAGTCTGATGTGCAGCCCTGCATAAACAACATAAACAACACTGTCATGACCAAGCACATTGGCTGAAATTTAACAATTATGGTAGAAACAGTGGTTACATCTCTGAGACAGTTCGTCATGACAAGACCACAGGCAGAAACCAATACGAGTATTATGCAACAGGGCAATAAAGTGACACGCTTCTCATGCAGGTGGAAGCTGATGATATTCTGAGAGACCCAAAGTCGGTGCTGAGGTGAGGGGTCGCCTTAGATCACGAAAGGCCTTCTGCAGGGGAGGGCAGATACTGTAGACATACGGCCAGTGTCTCTTTTTCTTTCTCAGCTCAGCTTCAAACAGTCTTTTAGACACATATTCCAGTGTCTCTTGTTCTTAAAAACAATCCAGTGTCTCTCAACTCTCTGTTGTTGAACTTTGGCCTCTGTAAGGGCATTACATGCCTCTGTCGATGTTGACTTCACTTCTCACTGCTGCCACACAAAACCCGGAAAGGCCTTGACTAATCTTGCCCAGTCATTTGTCTGTCATTACTGTAACTAAAAAGAAGAACGGCAGAGAGAGTGCCTACAACAACGGACAGAGCAGTAGAGACAGAGCAGTAGAGACGGCTACGGACTAAAAGAGGTTGGATACTACGAGGAGGAGTGAACAGATTAAACATCGGTGTGTCTCTTCACCTCTAGCGTCAACTTCGGAAGAAGAAGAGGGGAAAGGTAATTACATGCTCCGTTTTGGGTGAAAGTTTTTAATTTTCTTGAAGTGTGTAACCAATGTTACTGTAAGAAAGCTTTTGTGTGAGTCTTAGCAAGGGCCAAGTTAGCTTCGCTGGAGGACACTAGGTGAGTAAGCTAATGCTACGTTAGCTTGTGTGTATCTACAGCTAAAGCTGCCTGTGTCTTCGCCGGGTTTCGTCACTGTAGCTGTGAGCAAATGTCTTTTGATTGTTTATCTATATCTGCTCTGAACGGGATGTAGCGTTACGTGTGTGTGTGGGGGGCGGTGTGGTGTGAGAATGCCCGGTGTGCGTGGCTAGAGGCTTGTAGTAGCAGCTCATGTGCATGTTGCAGACTGTGTGCAATAAAAAATGCCGCAACGCCTCAAGTTCCATTAAGAAGTCTCCGTTTGTTTTTATCACGCTGTCGGGCATGAGGGGGAGGTTCCGAGGGGGGCAGGTCCCGAGGGGGCAGGTCCAAAAGGGCAGGTCGCGGAGCAATGCAGAGCTTTGGCCCTAGAGAAACTTTCTCCCTGCTCCCAGACTAAGGTCCGGATGACGGCAGGAAATTAAATGAAAGGTACTGTTCAATGTAAGGTAATATGAACATTTCACTAAGTTGACCTCCTTTCTCTTATACCAGGTACAGCAAGGTGTACATGAAGAAGTCCAGGACTTCCTCTTAAGAGGAAAAAGAAGGCGGATTCCGGTTCGTCCAGTGAAGTCGTAAATCCTGGGGCCTGGTTCAGCTGCGTGCACGATCACTTCTTCTGGTTTCCAGAGTATTCGTTCCGGCGGACGAAGTCTAAGTTAGAAGTGGTTACCTCCTTTGTAGGACAGAGGAACCCACCTGATCAAAGCGGGTCTTGTACCCGAGTGCTATGAGTGGTTGGCATCGCATTCTATTATAGAGTTTGCGACGTCACGGGAGCCCTCGCAGTGCTGTGCGGGTCTCTACCAATGAGGGATGCGAGTTGGGCTGTGTCCAAATCACGCCCCTACGTGGGAGATGCAGGGGTCCAGGTGTCTTGGCGCTCCTTTCTTTGTTTGGCGTCTTTGTCTCAGAAGACCATGCAGTCACTCAGACTTCTGCGATGACATGCAGGTCTCATATACGCACGGTGCTCATGCACAACATTTTGAACCATGTATGCCATCTGTATTCTGTTGATGTTTCATTGTATCCCTGTATATGATGTATCATATTTATAGAAAACTTCAGAAGTATCATTGGCGGTCACAGTCTTTTACTCTGATTAGCAGAGAGGTTTGATTTGATTGCCCCCTTGATGCCTGGCTATGGTCGGAAGGACATTCACACCTTGGGGGTGCTGTCATGGAGCCTGGACGCTTGTGCGTTGAGGGGGGTTCCAAATTAACTGAGCTCAATGCATTTTGACTTCTGTTTGCAATTTTGTTGTCTTTTCTTTTAAGTGCTTGGTGTTTCATGAATGACACCTGTCCTGGTCCTTATCTTTATTAATGTTTGTGTGTTGAACATGTAAATAACAGGGAGGAACTGTCGTGGAATTTTCATCTATCCTCAACTGAGTAATGAAAAATTTTAAGATGAGTCCTCTCAGGCACCAAGCAAGGTCATCTTATCTATGGCAAGCCGAAACAATTAGAGAGCAGCTGAAGTCTCTCTCGCTGTGTCATAGTCGCGGGGAGATAACGATATTGCTATCTTGGCACGCCATACTGTGAACCTGTTGATCTGTGTAGCGAACCCGAAGTCTCCTCAATATTGAGGTCTTATATAAATACTTCTGCTTAAGACATCCACGGTTTCCGTCTTCCTGAATCAGCATTCACTCTATCAATTATTCCATTTCAATAGGGTTCTAAGTCTTGCTTTAAGCATTGTACCAAAAAATCAGTGTCAATAGTAAACTAATAAAATCAGTTTCACATTAAATCACATTCTGGCTCCTCTGCTTCTTTGCTGTGGTTGTGTTCTTGCCCAAAGCATTTACCTTAGTGGTAATAGTATTTTCTTTTAATAATGTAAATTATTGTAGATGGTATCAATGCTGGTGTCTGGCCTTGGTTTTGGATCAAAATTAAATCGGCAACACTGCTTCCAGCACTGGCACTCAATCATCCAATATGAAAATTATTTCTACAGATACTGTCTACCCTATTCCAGTACTTATCTACCACAGAGTCCTCTATATTGACCCTTTTCCATATGATCTCTGCCTTTTCACATTTTTTCTCTTATTATCCATTACATACTGTAGGTTTGTGGGGACTGGAATGAAGAAGCCATATACAGCTCTAGAATAAATTAAGAGACCACTGCAAATATTTTCTGAAATCAGCATCCCTACATGTATGACAGCCATTCCATTCCAGTGTCTGTTGAATTCCAACACAAGCACACCTCATTCTACTTTATGAGGTACTGATTAGGTGATCACCTAAACCAAATCTTATTTAACAAGGAAATATAATAAATACTTCTGCTTAAGACATTAACGGAATTGATGCAATCCCTCAATCTTGGAATTTACTACATGCCGATCCCTACTCCATCCCGACAAGCAATTCAAAACACTTTTCATTTCACATTTCCATTTGGTAATAGCTGTTTGTTGCAAGGGTTGCACTGTGATATTGTCTTGGCTCCAACGCAGGCTTATCATTTCACCTTTCAACCTGGTAATATATTTTTCTTGCAAGGATTTTACTGCGACATTGTGTTGGCTCCACCGCGGGGTTGGATGGTCTCTAAATTCTCAAACCATTGGGCACATCAAAAGCAACCTACTGTTATTGGCAGGATTTTAACCTGCGTGGAGAGACCGCAACAGATCTATAGTCCATTTCATAGCTTGTAACGTAGAACTTGATATGACAAAGGACAAGGCGACGGAGCAAATACCTGTGTGTAACACTGTCTTCAATTGCATTCACACCGCGCTGGTGCATTGACTTTGTATGGTAGATTACATACAAAGTCAATGCAAAGACGCAAATAAACATACATTTTGCAGAACTGAGTAGGGCCACACAAATGGTGTAATATGCGCTTTGACAATCAGGCAAATTCGTGGGGCGTCCGTCGCTTGAGTTTAAATATTTGAACTCAGGCGACATATTGGTAACGCGATAGCTCAATGAGCCTTGAGATCCTCCCTCCGTCACTGTCGTCAGACGTCCTGTCAATGTATCAAGAATGGGGGATCACTTCTGTCTCTGTGTGTGTGCAGCCCAACCGGGTTGATATTTGTATCGTGACTGGGGGAAGGGGCTCAGGAAAAAGTGAACGAGGAAGTCAGTCACTAGCTGTAGCCCCAATAAACACAACCACTTTGTGTAACTTCCCCAGGAGCACTCCCTTCTGCCTCTTTTTCCTTCAACAGTTAATGTTTACGTGTGTGTGCGCGTGTGGCTTTCCCATTCATTCCAGTCTGCCTTTTTTTCCTTTAACATTTCATGTTTTCCTGCGTGCATGTCTTTGTCTGCTTTTGTGGTTTGTCGGAGAAAGTGGAAGGAAGATGCACAAATGTTGCTTGTGAACAAAGTTGTGTCAAAACTCGCATTGCGTCCAGTGGGAACGCACCATTAGAAACAAAAGACTTATGATTTTATCCTTTATCCTTCCACCCGGTAGTACCTTTTGGCTTCTTGGGTAATACTGTGCCATTGTCTTGGCTTCGATGCGGGCTTATCATTTCACCTTTCCACTTGGTAATACCTTTTCTTTTGCAAGGATTTTAATGCGACGTTGGTTGGTCTCTAAATTACCAAACCATCAAGTGCATGAAAGTTACCTACTGTTGTTGGCAGGATTTTAAACTGCACGGGGAGACCCCAATGGTTCTCTCATCCATTTCGTAACTTGTAACGTAGAGCTTGATATGACAAAGGACAAGAAACAGAGCAAACACCTTTGTCTATGAAACATAAGACTTAGCAATTGACTTTTCCCCCTGGTAATACGTTTTTGCGGCAAGGACTGTACAGCACTGTTGTGTTGGCCCGTGTGTAAATCCTCAAAAAACAAGGCACATGAAAAGCAACCTGACGTTATCGGCTGGATTCGAAACCTGCGCGGGGAGACCCCAATGGATTTCTAGTCCTATACCACCATCGCCACTGAATTCAAAAATACATGGCTGATGGAGCAGGTGGATTATGGGACATAATGAAGGAGGATGCCATGAAAAGAGTACCCAAAGAAAACAAGATGGTGGTCCACGAGGATAGCATAGTAGAAGAGGCAGTTTAACACAAAGTATTGTAACACTTGAAAATAATGCGTTCAAATTCACAAATGTCTCTACATAACCTTTGAGTACAAGCACACAGGGCTTGTTGTGACAAAGGACATGGAGATAGAGCAAATAGCATTGTCTGAATCTGTCTTTGAAACACAGGACTTATCATTACAATTTTCCACCTGGTATTACTTTCTGTTGCCAGGGTTGTACTTCGGTATTCTCTTGTTGGCTCTAATGATGGGTTGGTCGGTCTCTATACTCTCAAAACATCACAAAACCTAGTGACCTCAGCAGAATTGTCTTGTTGGCTCCAACGTGGTCCTGGTTGGTTCTAAATTCTCAAACAATCAAGAACATGAAAAGCAACCTACCATTGTTGGGGAGACCTTTAGGGATCTTTAGACAATTACGTAGCTCGTAACGTAGAGCTTGATATTACAAAGGACAGGAGACAGCAAATACCTTTGTCCTCGATACATAGGACTTGGAATTTAACTTTTCCCCCTGGTAATAAATTTTTGTTGCAAGTTTCAGAACTTGTACTGCAATGTTGTCTTGGACCGTGTGTCTCTGAAACCACATGTCACACGAAAAGCAGCCTGACGTTATCGGCAGGATTCAAACCTGCGCGGGGAGACCCCAATGGATTTCAGGTCCATCGCTTTAACCAATCGGCCACGACAACCACATCAGACACACTCATCAGAATTAGCACTACGGTAAGTCAACCCTATATGCTTTTGTGGCATTAAAATCAAAAGGTGGGTCCCAACGATACCTGCGAATTGAACCTGGGTCAACTGCTTGGAAAGCAGCTATGCTCACCACTATACCACCATCGCCACTTAATTCAAAATACATGGCTGATGGAGCAGGTGGATTATGGGATATAATGAAGGAGAATCCCATGAAAAGAGTGCCCAAAGGAAACAAGATGGTGGTCCACGAGGAGAACAGAGTAGAAGAGACAGTTTAACACAAAGTATTGTAACACATGAAAAGAATGCGTTCAAATTCATAAATGTCTCTACATAACCTTTGAGTACAAGCACACAGGGCTTGTTGTGATAAAGGACATGGCGATAGAGCAAATAGCTTTGTCTGAATCTGTCTTTGAAACACAGGACTTATAATTACAATTTTCCACCTGATATTACTTTCTGTTGCCATGGTTGTACTTTGGTATTCTTTTGTTGGCTCGAACGATGGGTTGGTCGGTCTCTATACTCTCAAAACATCACAAAATCTTGCTGTACTGCAGGATTGTCTTGTTGGCTCCAACGTGGGCCAGGTTGGTTCTAAATTCTCAAATTTTTTCGGGTAGGATTTTAACCTGTGCAGGACTTAAGTCCATTACGTAGCTTGATATGACAAGGGACAAGAGACGGAGCAAATATCTTTGTCCTTGAAACATGAAAACCAACCTACCATTGTTGGCAGGATTTTAACCTGTGCGGGGAGACCTTTAGGGATCTTTTGTCCATTACGTCGCTTGTTACGTAGAGCTTGATATTACAAAGGACAGGAGACAGTCCTCGATACATATGACTTGGAATTTCACTTTTCCCCCTGGTAATAACTTTTTGTTGCAAGGATTGTACTGCAATGTTATCTTGGAGCATGTGTAAGGTCTGAAACCAAATGTCACACGAAAAAAGCAGCCTGACGTTATCGGCAGGATTTGAACCTGAGCGGGGGGACCCCAATGGATATCTAGTCCATCGCCTTAACCACTCGGCCACAACAACCACATCAGAAACACTCATCAGAATTAGCACGACGGTAAGTCAACCCTATATGCTTTTGTGGCATTAAAATCAAATGGTGGGTCCCAACGATACCTGCGAATCGAACCCGGGTCAACTGCTTGGAAGGCAGCTATGCTCACCACTATACCACCATCGCCACCAAATACATGGCTGATGCAGCAGGTGAATTGAGGGATATAATGTAGGAGGATCCCATGAAAAGAGTGCCCAAAGAAAACAAGATGGTGGTCCACGAGGAGAGCAGAGTAGAAGAGGTAGTTTAACACTAAGTATTGTAACACTTGAAAATAATGCGTTCAAATTCACAAATGTCTCTACATAACCTTTGAGTACAAGCACACAGGGCTTGTTGTGACAAAGGACATGGCGATAGAGCAAATAGCTTTGTCTGAATCTGTCTTTGAAACACAGGACTTATAATTACAATTTTCCACCTGGTATTACTTTCTGTTGCCATGGTTGTACTTTGGTATTCTCTTGTTGGCTCTAATGATGGGTTGGTCGGTCTCTATACTCTCAAATCATCACAAAACCTAGTGACCTCAGCAGAATTGTCTTGTTGGCTCCAACGTGGGCCTGGTTGGTTCTAAATTCTCAAACAATCAAGAACATGAAAAGCAACCTACCATTGTTGAGGAGACCTTTAGGGATCTCTAGTCCATTACGTAGCTCGTAACGTAGAGCTTGATATTACAAAGGACAGGAGACAGCAAATACCTTTGTCCTCGAAACATAGGACTTGGAAATTCACTTTTCCCGCTGGTAATAAGTTTTTGTTGCAACTATTGTACTTCAATGTTGTGACGTTTAATAATCCGTTCAAATTCATAAATGTCTCTACATAACCTTTGAGTACAAGCACACAGGGCATGTTGTGACAAAGGACATGGCGATAGAGCAAATAGCTTTGTCTAAATCGGTCTTTGAAACACAGGACTTATAATTACAATTTTCCACCTGGTATTACTTTCTGTTGCCATGGTTGTACTTTGGTATTCTCTTGTTGGCTCTAATGATGGGTTGGTCGGTCTCTATACTCTCAAAACATCACAAAACCTAGTGACCTCAGCAGAATTGTCTTGTTGGCTCCAACGTGGGCCTGGTTGGTTCTAAATTCTCAAACAATCAAGAACATGAAAAGCAACCTACCATTGTTGAGGAGACCTTTAGGGATCTCTAGTCCATTACGTAGCTCGTAACGTAGAGCTTGATATTACAAAGGACAGGAGACAGCAAATACCTTTGTCCTCGAAACATAGGACTTGGAAATTCACTTTTCCCGCTGGTAATAAGTTTTTGTTGCAACTATTGTACTTCAATGTTGTGACGTTTAATAATCCGTTCAAATTCATAAATGTCTCTACATAACCTTTGAGTACAAGCACACAGGGCATGTTGTGACAAAGGACATGGCGATAGAGCAAATAGCTTTGTCTAAATCGGTCTTTGAAACACAGGACTTATAATTACAATTTTCCACCTGGTATTACTTTCTGTTGCCAGGGTTGTACTTCGGTATTCTCTTGTTGGCTCTAACGATTGGTTGGTCGGTCTCTATACTCTCAAAACATCACAAAACCTTGTTGTACTGCAGGATTGTCTTGTTGTCTCCAACATGGACCTGGTAGTTCTAAATTCTCAATTTTTTTTGGGTAGGATTTTAACCTGTGCAGGACTTTAGTCCATTATGTAGCTTGTAACGTAGAGCTTGATATGACAAGGGACAAGAGACAGAGCAAATATCTTTGTCCTTGAAACATGAAAACCAACCTACCATTGTTGGCAGGATTTTAACCTGTGCGGGGAGACCTTTAGGGATCTTTAGTCCATTACGTAGCTTGTAACATAGAGCTTGATATTACAAAGGACAGGAGACAGCAAATACCTTTGTCCTCGATACAAAGGACCTGGAATTTCACTTTTCCCCCTGGTAATAACTTTTTGTTGTAACTATTGTATTTCAATGTAGTCTTGGACCATGTGTAAGTTCTGAAACCAAATGTCACGTGAAAAGCAGCCTGATGTTATCAACAGGATTCAAACCAGCTGGGGGATGGATTTCTAGTCAATCGCCTTGACCACTCGGCCACAACGGCCACGTCAGACCCACTTCGTCATCAGATTTAGCACGGCACTATGTGCTTTTTTGGCATTATAATCAAAAGATGGGTCCAAACTATAACTGCGATGGCCGGGAAGCGAACCCGGGTCAACTGCTTGGAAGGCAGCTATGCTCACCACTATACCACCATCGCCACTAAATTCAAATACATGGCTGATGCAGCAGGTTGATTATGGGATATAATGTAGGAGGATCCCATGAAAAGAGTGCCCAAAGAAAACAAGATTGTGGTCCAGTAGAAGAGGCAGTTTAACACAGAGTATTGTAACACATGAAAATAATGCGTTCAAATTCATAAATGTCTCTACATAACCTTTGAGTACAAGCACACAGGGCTTGTTGTGACAAAGGACATGGCGATAGAGCAAATAGCTTTGTCTGAATCTGTGTTTGAAACACAGGACTTATAATTACAATTTTCCACCTGGTATTACTTTCTGTTGCCATGGTTGTACTTTGGTATTCTCTTGTTGGCTCTAACGATGGGTTGGTCGGTCTCTATACTCTCAAAACATCACAAAACCTAGTGACCTCAACAGAATTGTCTTGTTGGCTCCAACGTGGGCCTGGTTGGTTCTAAATTCTCAAACAATCAAGAACATGAAAAGCAACCTACCATTGTTGAGGAGACCTTTAGGGATCTCTAGTCCATTACGTAGCTCGTAACGTAGAGCTTGATATTACAAAGGACAGGAGACAGCAAATACCTTTGTCCTCGAAACATAGGACTTGGAAATTCACTTTTCCCGCTGGTAATAAGTTTTTGTTGCAACTATTGTACTTCAATGTTGTGACGTTTAATAATCCGTTCAAATTCATAAATGTCTCTACATAACCTTTGAGTACAAGCACACAGGGCATGTTGTGACAAAGGACATGGCAATAGAGCAAATAGCTTTGTCTAAATCGGTCTTTGAAACACAGGACTTATAATTACAATTTTCCACCTGGTATTACTTTCTGTTGCCAGGGTTGTACTTCGGTATTCTCTTGTTGGCTCTAACGATTGGTTGGTCGGTCTCTATACTCTCAAAACATCACAAAACCTTGTTGTACTGCAGGATTGTCTTGTTGTCTCCAACATGGACCTGGTAGTTCTAAATTCTCAATTTTTTTTGGGTAGGATTTTAACCTGTGCAGGACTTTAGTCCATTATGTAGCTTGTAACGTAGAGCTTGATATGACAAGGGACAAGAGACAGAGCAAATATCTTTGTCCTTGAAACATGAAAACCAACCTACCATTGTTGGCAGGATTTTAACCTGTGCGGGGAGACCTTTAGGGATCTTTAGTCCATTACGTAGCTTGTAACATAGAGCTTGATATTACAAAGGACAGGAGACAGCAAATACCTTTGTCCTCGATACAAAGGACCTGGAATTTCACTTTTCCCCCTGGTAATAACTTTTTGTTGTAACTATTGTATTTCAATGTAGTCTTGGACCATGTGTAAGTTCTGAAACCAAATGTCACGTGAAAAGCAGCCTGATGTTATCAACAGGATTCAAACCAGCTGGGGGATGGATTTCTAGTCAATCGCCTTGACCACTCGGCCACAACGGCCACGTCAGACCCACTTCGTCATCAGATTTAGCACGGCACTATGTGCTTTTTTGGCATTATAATCAAAAGGTGGGTCCAAACTATAACTGCGATGGCCGGGAAGCGAACCCGGGTCAACTGCTTGGAAGGCAGCTATGCTCACCACTATACCACCATCGCCACTAAATTCAAATACATGGCTGATGCAGCAGGTGGATTATGGGATATAATGTAGGAGGATCCCATGAAAAGAGTGCCCAAAGAAAACAAGATGGTGGTCCAGTAGAAGAGGCAGTAAATTCATAAATGTCTCTACATAACCTTTGAGTACAAGCACACAGGGCTTGTTGTGACAAAGGACATGGCGATAGAGCAAATACCTTTGTCTAAATCTGTCTTTGAAACACAGGACTTATCTTTACAATTTTCTCCCTGGTATTACTTTCTGTTGCCAGGGTTGTACTTCGGTATTCTCTTGTTGGCTCTAACGATGGGTTGGTCGGTCTCTATACTCTCAAAACATGACAAAACCTTGTTGTAATGCAGGATTGTCTTGTTGGCTCCAACGTGGGCCAGGTTGGTTCTAAATTCTCAAACAATCAAGAACATGAAAAGCAACCTACCATTGTTGGGGAGACCTTTAGGGATCTCTAGTCCATTACGTAGCTCGTAACGTAGAGCTTGATATTACAAAGGACAGGAGACAGCAAATACCTTTGTCCTCGATACATAGGACTTGGAATTTCACTTTTCCCCTGGTAATAACTTTTTGTTGCAAGGATTGTACCGCAATGTTGTCTTGGACCGTGTGTAAGTTCTGAAACCACATGTCACACGAAAAGCAGCCATACGTTATCGGCAGGATTCGAACCTGTGCGGGGGGACCCCAATGGATATCTAGTCCATCGCCTTAACCACTCGGCCACGACAACCACATCAGACACACTCATCAGAATTAGCAGGACGGTAAGTCAACCCTATATGCTTTTGTGGCATTAAAATCAAAAGGTGGGTCCCAACGATACCTGCGAATTGAACCCGGGTCAACTGCTTGGAAAGCAGCTATGCTCACCATTATACCACCATCGCCACTTAGTTCAAAATACATGGCTGATGGAGTAGGTGGATTATGGGATATAATGAAGGAGAATCCCATGAAAAGAGTGCCCAAAGGAAACAAGATGGTGGTCCACGAGGAGAACAGAGTTGAAGAGGCAGTTTAACACAAAGTATTGTAACACATGAAAAGAATGCGTTCAAATTCATAAATGTCTCTACATAACCGTTGAGTACAAGAACACAGGGCTTGTTGTGACAAAGGACATGGCGATAGAGCAAATACCTTTGTCTAAATCTGTCTTTGAAACACAGGACTTATCTTTACAATTTTCTCCCTGGTATTACTTTCTGTTGCCAGGGTTGTACTTCGGTATTCTCTTGTTGGCTCTAACGATGGGTTGGTCGGTCTCTATACTCTCAAAACATCACAAAACCTAGTGACCTCAACAGAATTGTCTTGTTGGCTCCAACGTGGGCCTGGTTGGTTCTAAATTCTCAAACAATCAAGAACATGAAAAGCAACCTACCATTGTTGGGGAGACCTTTAGGGATCTCTAGTCCATTACGTAGCTCGTAACGTAGAGCTTGATATTACAAAGGACAGGAGACAGCAAATACCTTTGTCCTCGAAACATAGGACTTGGAAATTCACTTTTCCCGCTGGTAATAAGTTTTTGTTGCAACTATTGTACTTCAATGTTGTGACGTTTAATAATGCGTTCATATTCATGAATGTCTCTACATAACCTTTGAGTACAAGCACACAGGGCTTGTTGTGACAAAGGACATGCTGATAGAGCAAATAGCTTTGTCTGAATCTGTCTTTGAAACACAGGACTTATCATTACAATTTTCCACCTGGTATTACTTTCTGTTGCCATGGTTGTACTTTGGTTTTCTCTTGTTGGCTCTAACGATGGGTTGGTCGGTCTCTATACTCTCAAAACATCACAAAATCTTGCTGTACTGCAGGATTGTCTTGTTGGCTCCAACGTGGGCCTGGTTGGTTCTAAATTCTCAAACTTTTTTGGGTAGGATTTTAACCTGTGCAGGACTTAAGTCCATTACGTAGCTTGATATGACAAGGGACAAGAGACAGAGCAAATATCTTTGTCCTTGAAACATGAAACCCAACCTACCATTGTTGGCAGGATTTTAACCTGTGCGGGGAGACCTTTAGGGATCTTTAGTCCATTACGTAGCGCTTGATACTACAAAGGACAGGAGACAGCAAATACCTTTGTCCTTGATACATAGGACTTGGAATTTCACTTTTCCCCCTGGTAATAACTTTTTGTTGCAAGGATTGTAATGTTGTCTTGGACCGTGTGGAACTTCTGAAACCACATGTCACACGAAAAGCAGCCTGACGTTATCGGCAGGATTCGAAACTGAGCGGGGAGACCCCAATGGATTTCTAGTCCATCGCCTTAACCACTCGGCCACGACAACCACATCAGACACACTCATCAGAATTAGCACGACGGTAAGTCAACCCTATATGCTTTTGTGGCATTAAAATCAAAAGGTGGGTCTCAACGATACCTGCGAATTGAACCCGGGTCAACTGCTTGGAAAGCAGCTATGCTCACCACTATACCACCATCGCCACTTAATTCAAAATACATGGCTGATGGAGCAGGTGGATTATGGAATATAATGAAGGAGAATCCCATGAAAAGAGTGCCCAAAGGAAACAAGATGGTGGTCCACGAGGATAGCAGAGTAGAAGAGGCAGTTTAACACAAAGTATTGTAACACATGAAAAGAATGCGTTCAAATTCATAAATGTCTCTACATAACCGTTGAGTACAAGCACACAGGGCTTGTTGTGACAAAGGACATGGCGATAGAGCAAATACCTTTGTCTAAATCTGTCTTTGAAACACAGGACTTATCTTTACAATTTTCTCCCTGGTATTACTTTCTGTTGCCAGGGTTGTACTTCGGTATTCTCTTGTTGGCTCTAACGATGGGTTGGTCGGTCTCTATACTCTCAAAACATCACAAAACCTTGCTGTACTGCAGGATTGTCTTGTTGGCTCCAACGTGGGCCTGGTTGGTTTTAAATTCTCAAATTTTTTTGGGTAGGATTTTAACCTGTGCAGGACTTAAGTCCATTACATAGCTTGATATGACAAGGGACAAGAGACAGAGCAAATATCTTTGTCCTTGAAACATGAAAACCAACCTACCATTGTTGGCAGGATTTTAACCTGTGCGGGGAGACCTTTAGGGATCTTTAGTCCATTACGTAGCGCTTGCTATTACAAAGGACAGGAGACAGCAAATACCTTTGTCCTTGATACATAGGACTTGGAATTTCACTTTTCCCCCTGGTAATAACTTTTTGTTGCAAGGATTGTACTGCAATGTTGTCTTAGAGAATGTGTAAGGTCTGAAACCACATGTCACACGAAAAGCAGCCTGACGTTATCGGCAGGATTCGAACCTGCGCGGGGAGACCCCAATGGATTTCAAGTCCATCGCCTTAACCACTCGGCCACGACAACCACATCAGACCTGCTCATCAGAATTAGCACGGCGGTAAGTCAACCCTATATGCTTTTGTGGCATTAAAATCAAAAGGTGGGTCTCAACGATACCTGCGAATTGAACCCGGGTCAACTGCTTGGAAAGCAGCTATGCTCACCACTATACCACCATCGCCACTAAATTCAAATACATGGCTGATGCATCAGGTGGATTATGGGATATAATGTAGGAGGATCCCATGAAAAGAGTGCCCAAAGAAAACAAGATGGTGGTCCACGAGGAGAGCAGAGTAGAAGAGGCAGTTTAACACAAAGTATTGTAACACATGAAAATAATGCGTTCAAATTCATAAATGTCTCTACATAACCTTTGAGTACAAGCACACAGGGCTTGTTGTGACAAAGGACATGGCGATAGAGCAAATAGCTTTGTCTGAATCTGTCTTTGAAACACAGGACTTATAATTACAATTTTCCACCTGGTATTACTTTCTGTTGCCATGGTTGTACTTTGGTTTTCTCTTGTTGGCTCTAACGATGGGTTGGTCGGTCTCTATACTCTCAAAACATCGCTGTACAGCAGGATTGTCTTGTTGGCTCCAACGTGGGCCTGGTTGGTTCTAAATTCTCAAATTTTTTTGGGTAGGATTTTAACCTGTGCGGGGAGACCTTTAGGGATCTTTAGTCCATTACGTAGCGCTTGTTATTACAAAGGACAGGAGACAGCAAATACCTTTTTCCTCAATACATAGGACTTGGAATTTCACTTTTCCCCCTGGCAATATCTTTTTGTTGAAAGGATTGTAATGTTGTCTTGGACCGTGTGGAACTTCTGAAACCACATGTCACACGAAAAGCAGCCTAACGTTATCGGCAGGATTCGAACCTGCGCGGGGAGACCCCAATGGATTTCTAGTCCATCGCCTTAACCACTCGGCCACGACAACCACATCAGCAAACTCATCAGAATTAGGATGACGGTAAGTCAACCCTATATGCTTTTGTGGCATTAAAATCATAAGGTGGGTCCAAACTATAACTGCGATGGCCGGGAATCGAACCCGGGTCAACTGCTTGGAAGGCAGCTATGCTCACCACTATACCACCAACGCCACTAAATTCAAAAACATGGCTGATGCATCAGGTGGATTATGGGATATAATGTAGGAGGATCCCATGAAAAGAGTGCCCAAAGAAAACAAGATGGTGGTCCACGAGGAGAGCAGAGTAGAAGAGGCAGTTTAACACAAAGTATTGTAACACTTGAAAATAATGCGTTCAAATTCACAAATGTCTCTACATAACCTTTGAGTACAAGCACACAGGGCTTGTTGTGACAAAGGACATGGCGATAGAGCAAATAGCTTTGTCTGAATCTGTCTTTGAAACACAGGACTTATAATTACAATTTTCCACCTGGTATTACTTTCTGTTGCCATGGTTGTACTTTGGTTTTCTCTTGTTGGCTCTAACGATGGGTTGGTCGGTCTCTATACTCTCAAAACATCACAAAATCTTGCTGTACTGCAGGATTGTGTTGTTGGCTCCAACGTGGGCCTGGTTGGTTCTAAATTCTCAAATTTTTTTGGGTAGGATTTTAACCTGTGCAGGACTTAAGTCCATTACGTAGCTTGATATGACAAGGGACAAGAGACAGAGCAAATGTCTTTGTCCTTGAAACATGAAAACCAACCTACCATTGTTGGCAGGATTTTAGCCTGTGCAGGGAGACCTTTAGGGATCTTTAGTCCATTACGTAGCACTTGATATTACAAAGGACAGGAGACAGCAAATACCTTTGTCCTTGATACATAGGACTTGGAATTTCACTTTTCCCTGGTAATAACTTTTTGTTGCAAGGATTGTACTGCAATGTTGTCTTAGAGAATGTGTAAGGTCTGAAACCACATGTCACACGAAAAGCAGCCTGACGTTATCGGCAGGATTCGAACCTGCGCGGGGAGACCCCAATGGATTTCTAGTCCATCGCCTTAACCACTCGGCCACGACAACCACATCAGACACACTCATCAGAATTAGGATGACGGTAAGTCAACCCTATATGCTTTTGTGGCATTAAAATCAAAAGGTGGGTCCAAACTATAACTGCGATGGCCGGGAATCGAACCCGGGTCAACTGCTTGGAAGGCAGCTATGCTCACCACTATACCACCATCGCCACTAAATTCAAAAACATGGCTGATGCAGCAGGTGGATTATGGGATATAATGTAGGAGGATCCCATGAAAAGAGTGCCCAAAGAAAACAAGATGGTGGTCCACGAGGAGAGCAGAGTAGAAGAGGCAGTTTAACACAAAGTATTGTAACACTTGAAAATAATGCGTTCAAATTCACAAATGTCTCTACATAACCTTTGAGTACAAGCACACAGGGCTTGTTGTGACAAAGGACATGGCGATAGAGCAAATAGCTTTGTCTGAATCTGTCTTTGAAACACAGGACTTATCATTACAATTTTCCACCTGGTATTACTTTCTGTTGCCATGGTTGTACTTTGGTTTTCTCTTGTTGGCTCTAACGATGGGTTGGTCGGTCTCTATACTCTCAAAACATCACAAAATCTTGCTGTACTGCAGGATTGTCTTGTTGGCTCCAACGTGGGCCTGGTTGGTTCTAAATTCTCAAACTTTTTTGGGTAGGATTTTAACCTGTGCAGGACTTAAGTCCATTACGTAGCTTGATATGACAAGGGACAAGAGACAGAGCAAATATCTTTGTCCTTGAAACATGAAACCCAACCTACCATTGTTGGCAGGATTTTAACCTGTGCGGGGAGACCTTTAGGGATCTTTAGTCCATTACGTAGCGCTTGATACTACAAAGGACAGGAGACAGCAAATACCTTTGTCCTTGATACATAGGACTTGGAATTTCACTTTTCCCCCTGGTAATAACTTTTTGTTGCAAGGATTGTAATGTTGTCTTGGACCGTGTGGAACTTCTGAAACCACATGTCACACGAAAAGCAGCCTGACGTTATCGGCAGGATTCGAAACTGAGCGGGGAGACCCCAATGGATTTCTAGTCCATCGCCTTAACCACTCGGCCACGACAACCACATCAGACACACTCATCAGAATTAGCACGACGGTAAGTCAACCCTATATGCTTTTGTGGCATTAAAATCAAAAGGTGGGTCTCAACGATACCTGCGAATTGAACCCGGGTCAACTGCTTGGAAAGCAGCTATGCTCACCACTATACCACCATCGCCACTTAATTCAAAATACATGGCTGATGGAGCAGGTGGATTATGGAATATAATGAAGGAGAATCCCATGAAAAGAGTGCCCAAAGGAAACAAGATGGTGGTCCACGAGGATAGCAGAGTAGAAGAGGCAGTTTAACACAAAGTATTGTAACACATGAAAAGAATGCGTTCAAATTCATAAATGTCTCTACATAACCGTTGAGTACAAGCACACAGGGCTTGTTGTGAAAAGGACATGGCGATAGAGCAAATAGCTTTGTCTGAATCTGTCTTTGAAACACAGGACTTATAATTACAATTTTCCACCTGGTATTACTTTCTGTTGCCAGGGTTGTACTTCGGTATTCTCTTGTTGGCTCTAATGATGGGTTGGTCGGTCTCTATACTCTCAAAACATCACAAAACCTAGTGACCTCAGCAGAATTGTCTTTTTGGCTCTGACGTGGGCCTGGTTGGTTCTAAATTCTCAAACAATCAAGAACATGAAAAGCAACCTACCATTGTTGGGGAGACCTTTAGGGATCTCTATTCCATTACGTAGCTCGTAACGTAGAGCTTGATATTACAAAGGACAGGAGACAGCAAATACCTTTGTCCTCGAAACATAGGACTTGGAAATTCACTTTTCCCGCTGGTAATAAGTTTTTGTTGCAACTATTGTACTTCAATGTTGTGACGTTTAATAATGCGTTCAAATTCATAAATGTCTCTACATAACCTTTGAGTACAAGCACACAGGGCTTGTTGTGACAAAGGACATGGCGATAGAGCAAATAGCTTTGTCTGAATCTGTCTTTGAAACATAGGACTTATAATTACAATTTTCCACCTGGTATTACTTTCTGTTGCCATGGTTGTACTTTGGTATTCTCTTGTTGGCTCTAACGATGGGTTGGTCGGTCTCTATACTCTCAAAACATCACAAAATCTTGCTGTACTGCAGGATTGTCTTGTTGGCTCCAACGTGGGCCTGGTTGGTTCTAAATTCTCAAACTT